>NC_080571.1:153475101-153757601 GCF_030247185.1 Malaya genurostris
CTTGTAAGTTTTTGCAAATCGCCTTTAAAGAAATTTAATTGTTCGCCGGTGCATTGGAATGGCAAATATGCTCCAGCGATGAAATAAATTCCATGAATGGTTTCAACTTCGATTCCCAAGCTTTCAATAACTTTAGTGTTGAAAGAAGGAAAAATTCGATGTTTAATTTGCCGTTGGACAAAACCTGTCAAATGGATGAACCACATAATGTGGATTACTTTTCAATTTGACATTTGGTTTAAGAAAAGTTTCTGTCACAATGGCAATATGGATTTTGTGAACTTTGAGAAAATTATAAAATTCACCTTCACTCGATTTCAAAGATCGAGCATTCCAATTTAGAATATTCAAATAATTATTTAACATCACTGTTAAGTTTTAAATTCATTATAATATTATTTGCAAATTGCCATCCGATTTGAAATGCTTCAAAAAGTGATGAAGTCAAATTCATTTGGATGATCATTTGAAAAAGTTGATCTTGTAGGTAGATCATTTTATGTTCAGTTATATCGCCTAAATCGACTTCATTTAAAGAAGCGATTTGTAGGTAGACTGCCATTAGAAGAAGATGATTTGGCCGGTCTACCTATTAATAAATTGTTTTCGTTAGAATTATTTACATTAGAAGAAATAGGTGGTAGATTTCTACCTAAAATACCAGCATAACTGACATTTGAAGAAGATGTTGACGAGGTCGATCTACCTGTCAATAAATTGTTTTCGTTAGAAGACGAATTGACAGGCATACCTGTTTTTTGTTTTAAATTCGAAGAAATCAGTGCCTTAGAAGAATTAGGCGTGGCATTTGTAACGGTTTTTTGATTTTCATGTATGTTCTGTAAATTTAAGGTCGTTGATTTGACTTGTTGTCGGAGCGAACGAGCGTTTAAAATTTTTTCCCTGTGCAGCAGCCCTGATTTTTCCATAGAAATCTATATCTTAGCTAGTACAGGCAGTAGACCAGTTGAGTTATTGCAATGCCCACGGCTGGCTATTTCAACATATTGCATCAGCCAGAAAAAACTGTATCACCGATCGAATTAATTGATTATGTACATAAGTGACGCGATCGCAGTGAATTCACGTAGGTAGTGCGTAGTGGTAGTGGTAGTTAGTCTACCAGGCATATATATAAATATAGGTTTTTGTTAGGTACATATATTTGAGTATAAAAGGGTAGGTTTTTGATTTTATCGGGGCTTCTTGGTTCAACTGTTGGAACCAGAACATCGGATCTCGTCGTTGGGTTTTTCCACTTTGCATCCGTTGGTCGATCTACTTCCTTGTTTGTAACGCAGGCGGGGAATCAGATTAACCAGACGACCAAAATTTAGTATCGGCTTGTAACGCAGGACGGTACTAACTGGACGAAGGACTCCACCCCAAAGACTATAAGCGTGTAGCATTTGTTGCGCAGGTGCTGCAAACTATAGACTCCATCTAGACGGGCAACGCATTGTGGTGACAGTGAAAAAAAAGAACATTTGAAAAAATATACGGAACGCTATTCGAGAGGAGGTATTGTGCCGCGAGTGAATTTAAAATGAAGACAGTTATAATCAGGTGAGCCTACATTTTTTTTATATATACAGTGGACAAATAAACGCACGGCAAGGCAGGTTTATGAACTCAGCAGTCTGTACATTGTCGGTACCAGTGATATCCGCGGTCATGTTAAAAATTTGAGTTTCTATTTCTTCACTTCGGTCAGGTTTGCGAACGATAGAGTAGAAAAAAAATAGGATTTATTACGCGAGCAGACGGTTAGAATCATAATTGACTGAGAATAGAAGACGGTTAGAATCATAATTGACTGAGAATAGTTAGAATACATAATTGACTGAGTGCATACGAAGTTCTGATCGTACTAATAATCAACGTCCGCGCTGGCCTTTCGGTGCTAATGAAAGCACATAATATATAGATTGACAAAACGAGCAAACGCAGCAGATACTATCGCGTACACATATCGACGATAATATCATTGAGTAGCTTTTGCACTTGACGCGCGCGCGAATGAAATGAAATAAAGAAACAGACATATATCTGGCTTTTATATTTGACAACCGCTTATGCTTCGGCAATGATTGTTGGTTCATATTTTTGCAACCAACTATAACATAAGAAAAATATCGGAACAAGTAGTTTTGCATTTTAAATTCAAAGTGTCTTAAATAGTACAAATAAACCTCAAATGAAACGGTAGAACGTTTTCTCGTAATAATTAAATATATTGAAACCCATTCACGATGACGACATGTCATCCACGATTCAAAGTAACAACCTATGCACATATCCGGAATAGTGACAAAAAGCGCAAACAATGCATTTTAAACCACGCGCATAGCAGCGGTATGATGAATGTGTAAATAATAATAACAATAAAGGGTAATAACTTCGCGCGATCGACTTCGCGAACGATTGAAACATTACTAGCGCAGGTTAAATTCTCGTATGGTATGTAATACTAGGAAATTTGAAACTGTGTTGGCCATGGTCAAGATATTGCGGCCTACGATGATTTGTAGATGTTTGGAACATATCAAATTTGCTATGACTAACAAGTCTTTTGAGATTCCAATCAAAATATTTAACTAATATAGATTGCATGAGTTGTAGCAAAATAATAAATTACATTTACATGTCAGTTTGGTATTTTATGCTGGTTTGAGTTGCACACGATGCTAACATTTGTGTGTATGGTTTTTCACTGTTAAATAATGATAGGTAGTCGACGGAAATCGTACTGGTGGGGGTAGTGAAAACAAAACTATTAGAAGCGCACAGCGTGTTTGAAAAATTCCTGCATATGTTAAAAATGATGCTCGTAAAACAACATACAACTGAGGTTTTACAAAAATACAAGAGTACAAAAATGAAATGAAGAGCTACTAGTTAAAAAGATAAAGCGGCATAGCGAATTAAAGTCACATTGACAATGGCGAACGAAAAAAATACTGAAGGCGGTGGTGCCTATCGATTTCCGATGTTGGATGCAATACAATGTATACCAGAATTTCATGGTTCAGTTAATGAACTGGAACCATTTTTATGTCAAATAAGTTATTTTGCGGAGCAAATCCCGCAAGGTGCGAATGAAAAACCTTTAGCAAATGTGATACTTACGAAATTAAAAGGAAATGCCGCAACTTTTATCAATAGAATAAGAGCCAATACAATAAATGATGTATTCCAAAATTTGAGAGATCAATTTGCAGTAAAAGTTACAGTAGAAGAGATTCTTATCAGGATCGAAACTCTTGAACAAAAATATGGAGAATCTATTGAAGAGTACGCTGAAAGAGCGCTACAAATAATGGAAGTTATTGACGATCAACAAGAGAATCAAGTCACGGAGGAAGTACAAAAATCCTTTGCAGAAAGAGCATTAACGATTCATTTTCTAGCAGGATTATCGAATAAAAACTTAAAGCAACTAGCAAAAAATCACAGGCTTCTTAAGTTTCAAGAATTAATAGGATTCCTGAAAGAGGAGGCAAAAATCAGCTATATATTAACAAATATTGAAAATCGGCTGCTATCCTACCATGCAATTGATAAACCAAAACTCTGTCCAAGCAACAAATATAAATGTTATCCAGAGAGACAAATTGAATATTCCCATAAATACAACCGGAATTTACACAACGAATTTTATCGTAACGACAGATGCTTGATCGAAGATAGCAATTTTGATAGTAAACACTTAAAATATAATGCAAAACAACTGTGGGTAAACTGCATGACATACAGTAATAGAAACATATTGCGAAGATATGATAATAATATCAGAAGCAGAAAGGTGCCTGATCAAAGGAGATATGGAGCATCTAGATATTCGAACGCAAATAATTTCAAGGAAAAACGTCCAGAAGGGATATGGGTTAAACTACATAACACAAAAGACTATGAATTTATGATGTTATTGAGATCGGCAACCAGACCTAATAACGAAATGAGCTTCCTAGTAGACACAGGAGCAAGTGGCAACATGATAAGTAGACGAAACGCAGAGTACATGGGGGCATATACAATTAATGAGAACAGGTACTGTTAGAAAAACATTAGGTACCGTAGAACTGAATTTTATCATCGCAGGAAGAATTTTCCAAACGAAGTTCGACGTAGTGGAGAATTTGACTCCAGGTGGTATTTTGGGAATGAGATTTATGAATAAGTATGTTCTTAGTATGCACAATGACCGAGGGTGGATATGCTTACGGAAAATATCTCTCACATTTGAACCAAAAACGGAATCGTATGAAACTCATCAGAAACAGGAGAACAGAGTCTCGGAATACGAGGCAGGTAACTAGGTCAAGGTACAGGAAAAATACCAAACAGAAGATCAAACCAATCTTAGTCTACAGGGTAGGCAATGTACAGAAACGACAAAAAATTACACGGGGCAATTGCAAGAAAGTATGCAACCACATGAATTGTTGAAAATAAATTGTACTAGAAACAATCAATTGTTAGTGAGAATTGCTTCAGTAAATAGACCGAATGAAAAAAATAAATATATGCTCGATACTGGAGCCTTTTATAACGTGATGAGATGGGATACTGTTGCGAAAATAGGTGCAGAGGAAATAAACTATAAAGATAATTTATACATTGCAGGCTTTGATGGAACTCAATCACAGACTATTGGGTTAGTGAAAATCACGTTGATTATTGGAAAAACTCAATACAGAGTTAGGTTTTACATAGTAAAAGATTCATGTGTTCCTGGAATCATTGGAGCAGAGTTTTTAAAGATATATACAATTTATGTCACTCAGAATTTCGAGTACATATGCCTAAGGGTACCAAACGAGTACATTAAAACAGAATATATTCCAATATCGGAAAAAGAAAATTTTAACAGAGCTGAGAATTATGGAACGCGTGCTGCAAATAACTATAAGGTCAACATTGAAATATCAAACCGAAATGAAAGAAACAAAGTAGTTTGTGATAGTAAACAAAAGCCAAAGATGTTGTCAAAAAGCGACAACAATTGTTACATAAATAAATCAACAAGTAGAGAGAGTACAATCAAGAAAAATATTAAAAATAATGTGGAGAATGACAAAAAAGAATTAATCATCGTAAATGCTGAAGCCTTCGAGCGCGGTATATCAAAGCATGATAAACATGAAACAAACCAAAAAGTGAATAAAAATGAAAACATTAATGTTGTGCCTCATAACAACAATGAAATATACAACAACGACGATCGTTCAGATAGTATGCTTCCCTTTTGTGGAACTAACATTGCTAATGAAAAAGAACAAGATTTGTTAAATAGACATTGCAACGAGGAAGATATATATTTACTTGATTTAGAATCAAACCAAACCCGAGTTTAACGGAAAATAAAAGATACGCTCAAACAACTGATCAGGACCGGTCGGATAAAGTACTGGAAACATTGAATGCAGATCACTTGAAAAGAGAAAACTTTGTAGGTATAGAGAGAATTATGGCAACGTATAGCGATGTCTTCTATTTGAAGGGGGATAAATTAACTATCACCGATGCAGCGGTACATGAAATTGAAACTACTTCAAACGTGCCTATCAATAAACGGCAATACAGATTTACAGAAGCCACTAAAAAACATATTAATGAAGAAATTGAAGAAATGAGGAGGCAAGGTATCATAAGGCCTAGTAAGAGTCTTTGGAATGCACCAGTCTTATGTGTTCCTAAGAAGGACGATGAATTTGGAAACAAGAAATACAGAATTGTGGTTGACTTTAGGGCTCTAAATTTAGTAACAAAACCATTTGTATACCAAATTCCACTAATCGACGAGATTTTAGACAATCTCGGAAACAGTAAATATTTTTCCACTTTGGATTTAAAATCGGGATTTTATCAAGTACCCATTAACCCAAAAGATGCCAAGACAGCGTTTTCAACTCCAAAAGGCCACTTTGAGTTCACAAGAATGCCTATGGGTTTACGAAATAGTCCATCCACTTTTCAGCGATTAATGAATACGGTGTTGTATGAAATAAAAGATGTGAAAGCTATAGTCTACCTGGACGACATAATTGTTTTTGGTTCAACTATTGAAGAACATAATGATAACTTGTGCAAAGTTTTAAGGGCATTGCGCCGACATAATTTGAAAGTCGAGCCAGGAAAATGTCAAATTTTAAAAACGGAAATAAAATACTTAGGTCATGTAATCGAAAAGGAAGGCTTCCGGCCTACTAAAGAAAACATTAGGGCAATTAAAGAAATGATAGCGCCCAGGTCGGTTAAAGGAGTCCGCTCATTTTTAGGGACAGTTAATTTTTATGGAAAATTTATACCACATATAGCAGAGAAACGTAAACCACTGAACGATCTCTTGCGAAAGAATGTGAAGTTTGTTTGGACCAACGAGTGTCAAAAAGCCTTTGAGGAACTAAGAAACTTTTTAACTTCAGATGCACTGTTGGTAAGACCAAATTACAAAGACGTGTTCGTAATTACAACCGACGCTAGTGAGTACGCCCTTGGAGCGGTACTTTCCAATGAAAAATCGATCGACAGGCCTATTTCTTATGCAAGCAGAGGTCTAGTAGGTGCTGAAAGAAAATACCATACAATTGAAAAGGAGTTGTTAGCCATCGTATGGGCAGTGAATCGCTTCAAACATTTTATTTATAATCAGAGATTTATTGTATACACTGATCATAGACCGCTGATTTCAATATGGCATTTAAAAGAAACTTCGCCTACGCTAACGCGTTTACGTCTGAAACTTCAAGGGTTGGAAATGGACATTCGCTATAAACAAGGCAAAGACAATGTTGTGGCAGACATTTTATCCAGACTGCCCGAACAGGCCGAGTCCTTACACCCTATTTCAATAGTCACTAGACAGCAAAAGCGTCAACAACAGCAGCAAGCAGAAAAAAATGAACTTGCGAAGCGGAAAGACGCGGAAAATAAAACAACTTCCCCAAAACAACTGAAAGATGAATCAGGCAGGTTTACGTTATTTAAAAATAAACAAAAGACAGAATGGAATCCGCACATGGACGGATTAGAAAACATCGATTTTGGATGGGACGAAAAGGAAGATTTGGGAGCACTCTCATATTTCGAAGAATATGAAATATGCATAAATAACAATGACATCAAATTTGATCTGTTGAAATTTTCATAACAAAAAACTAACGAAAGTGATTTTGATGGTACTTTCGTAATAGTAAACAGTAGATCGGCATATAAAGAACTAGCCGAGCTGATACACTTACCACACGGTTTAAAAGACTACCTGAATGGAAGAGTATTTTCAATTCCAGATCGTAAAATATGGGGATTGGTTCTAAATGGCTCGAATAGATCAATAACCGATACAGGAATTCTAATAGAGGGGTTAGTTGATGCATTCACTAACTGCCCTGAAGACATGAAAAATGCAAAGAACATGCAAATTATCTCTTTTCGAAACATGCAGAAAACCCCTGAGGCAAATGTGTTGAGATTTATTGCCGAGAAATTTGATAAAATTTTCACCCTATTTGCACCGGAAAAAGACAGGATGTGGGTGCCAGAAAAAGACCACGAAACTACATTGAAAGAATTCCACGATGCTCCTCTAGGCGGACATGTTGGAAGCAAACGGATGTTGAAAAGAATGAGTCCACTATTCCATTGGACTAATATGCGGAAGGATATCGAAAATTATGTTAAACAATGTAGCTCGTGCCAGAAAAACAAAATCGGTCGAGCGAACAAAATTCCAATGAGAATTACCACGACATCGTCCGAACCGTTCGAAAAATTGTATATGGACATAGTGGTATTACCCGAGTCAGAATTGGGGAACAGATACGGACTTGTGATGCAAGACGATCTGACTAGATATCTAATTGTAGCACCGATGGAAAATCAAGAGAGTGCCACGGTTGCGCAAACTTTCGTGAATAATTATATTTGTAAATATGGAACACCCGCCGAATTGGTAACCGATAATGGAACCAATTTCGTTAGTTCTCTTATGAAAAATGTATGTAAAATTTAAAAAATTAAAAAAATTACTACGAGTACATATCATCCACAAGCAAACTTGGTGGAACGATCGAATAGGGAACTGAAAACCTATTTAAGACAATACGTAGGTAACGAACCGAAAACATGGAATCAATTACTCCCATTCTTCAGTTTCGAATATAATACCACTGTAAATTCTTCAACGGGTTATATACCGTTTGAATTATTATACGGAAGACGGGCGAACATCCGTCTACAAATACGATAATAATGGTCTCTACTATGAGGACTACGTCAATGAAATGCGATCTACATTTAAACGACTTCACCACCAAGCCCGGGAGAATCTAATTGCGTCTAAACACAAGGGCAAAGAATTATATGATAAAAACTCCAACGAGTGGCAGCCAATGTGGGGAGACTTAGTGTTAGTCAAAGCCAATCCCACAGGCGCAGGCCAAAAATTACAATCACTCTGGAGAGGACCATATGAAGTAGTCGCTCTACCTAGTGAACAGACAACAACGATTAAAAATGGAAACAGGCTTGAGAAGATCCATAATAATCGCTTGAAAAGATATACTGAATGATTCATACAAAAAAAATTCCATTCTATAGAGTCTTTTAACTGGAAAGATAACCGTTAATACAATATAATAATAAACGAAATAATGGGATAAAGATCGGTTGTTTGTTAATCATGAAAAAGTGTAACAAAAGAAAGACTTTTAAACCAAGTATGGGATTTTGAAACACAAAATCAAGATGAAATTCAAGTTAACAAATTATGAAAATCAATAGCGAAAAATATATTCGACAAAGCGATATTGTTTGAATATGCAACATAAAAGTGTAGATAAATTAATGTAAAACGGACAAAAGTTATTTAAAGGTGTACGACTAGATATCAACACGAACAAAACATTGAATAATGATTCAGGGTTAAAAGTATCAAAGAAAAATCAACTTGGATGGATCTATGGATTACGAAAAAAATTATGTAAAAAAAAAATTCCATGCATAAAAATCAGTCAGGATAACAATAAGAAGATAAAAATAAAAACAAAAATCACAAAAGAGAGAATTATGAGAAATATTTTTGCTTACAATGGAAACCAAACTTAATGCAAGGAAAACAATATCAAGTAGTAGTAAAAGGATGATGGGATATAACTAAAGGGGGATACTCAAACGGGTTTTTTTTTTCATAGAGCTTATGGATTCAAAATAAAATGACATGATAAACATTAGGTCAGCACAAATATATTGATTCGTAGTTAGACATTAAACTAATATAATGAAAAATATAATTCAACAATGACGTGATGGAATTAGAATACGACACAACGTTAGAGGACAACAAAATGAGAAAGATATAAGAAACTAGTGGACATATTAACGAATACCAAAACGACGCTGGCCAGCATATAATTCCTATGCCATAAAGGTATTTTAGCAATTTCTTCAGTATGAGTGTGGAAACTAGTGTGTGTGGACAAGGGGAGCCGGACCCCAGAATGAAAAGAAAGTGCGCACTATTTTGAACGGAATGGCAATTTGTATTATTAAACAAAGCATCTGGATAGAGATGAAATCAAATTTTGTGATAATTCTCAATACTCAAACAAGACTTCGCGACAATCGTAATGAAACAAGAATATGAACCTGAAAATCGGATTTTACTTGAAACCTCAAATTATTTATGACAAGATAAATACAACACTCAACGAATCACGCAGGGTCGTATAAAGGGATACTACATAAATCAAATCAATAGGGAATTAATTAATAATACTGAAGATTAAAAAAAAAACGTGTTGAAAGGACGAAGGGAAATACAATTCATATTCATAAACCACTTTACAATGTATACTAACATATATATCTGATTTTTTCACAATTTTTGTTCAAATTAATCTAAAAGACAAATCTAAGTATGTTTTTAGAACAATATAGACCACCGAAAACACATCTCAGTAAGTAAGGGGGAATAGTTGCGGCATTGAACTGACCATTCGACCTGGATGAAAAGTAACCAAACAGAAAGAAGGAAGAAAGCAATTACCAGAGGCAAATAAAGGTAGAACAAGTCGATGGATAGAGATGAGCAATATGTAAGCCGCATTCATGGTAAGATAAGCTAAACTATTCGGCATGTAAAGTGAGTTGCAGGGAATATATAAAAAAACAGACATATTTATAAGACAAAGGTTCATAATAACCAGCAACAAGCATTCGCATGCCGCAACTTTAATAAAAATTTTATTTCCACAGACAGACGTATTGTCGGCAGATGGGTACTTCAACGAAAGGACGGGTACCTCAACGGAAATTCAGTCGAGATAAATTATAGACGAATAAATATATCGATAGATACACTTAATTGCATTAAAGTTAAAGGAAAGCTAATAGTATGTTGATTGCCAAAGATAGATTAGATAGATTTCTTATGAGTTCCAAAAATAACTATACAATACGGAAAGATAAGAAAAACGAGCAATATAATCAGAGAAAAAAACACGAGCCTGCAATTGTTTACGAAATTTGATTTGTATAAAAACTCAGTGGAAACAATACATTGTAGGAAGAGTAACAATTGAGTGTTAGATACAATTTATAGCAATGCGCATGCAAATTTATTAAGAGATTAGTTCTAGAAGAAATCGGAGCCCTGGCCAACGTGTGCGTCCAACGTATTCATCGCGGTCGTGCAAGAAGGAAGGATGTCGGTAGCATAGCAAAGCTACCTAAGAGAACGAGAGGGTGTGGTCGAATGCGGTGGCAAGTCGAAGACAAAGGGAACCGTGGACCCATCAAGATGTCGGAAATATGAACACAAGAGCCAGTAAATCGGAAGAAGGTGCAGATTCGGTATTGGGGACCATAGCAACAAATTGAAGTTAAACGCAGTCATCACAGTTAAAGACGATGCGCGGGTGCAACACAACAGTCCAAAGTGCTATCCCATATCTCTGACGAATGAAGACAAGAAGGAAGTAAACGCAGTCAACACAGTAAAAGACGATGCGCGGGTGCAGCACAACAGTCCAAAGTGCTATCCCATATCTCTCACGAAATAAGACAAGAAGGAAGTAAACGTAGTCGACACCGTCGGAAATGATCTGCGCGGGGGTGCCACAACAATACAAGGTACTACCCCGTCTTTCACTCAGTGGACATCGTCAAAGCTCAACTGAGTGCCATAAACAAGCATAGGAAAAGAATTCAATGATCATTGGGAAAGCGACCACGAAACCAGACGAAACATTTTTGGAGATACGCTAGAAGCCTCAACTCATCGGGCAGAATAATGCAGTAGTTTCGATGACACTTAAAACTCAAACGAAACAGCGATTAATTCTTAAACTATGGTCAACAAACCGAAGGATACTAACTGAGATGTTTGACTATGAGAATGTGGTTTTTAGTGGCTTCCGGAAATCTGTATTGCCGTTTATTGATAAGCACTTTTGAAGTAGTTTCAATTTCATGTACTGCTGCATCGAACCAATGCACTTTAGGATGGGCTCCAACCTACAAGCCATTTCGCACCCTCTCATTCTGCTACTAACGCAGAAGGCGATTGCACCCAGTCGACGCCGTTCTATTGACCAAATGTCATCATAGACGCTCGGGGAGGCATTAGATAGGGACTTGTGAGGACTTAGTTATCTCACCATTTGACGACCAAATTTTCATTTTCATTGGTGAGCTAAAATTTTATATATTAATAAATTTGTTCTCTTATTTTCTTTATACTTGGCATCATTGCTCGCGTACCCTGCAAAAGTTTTTTCTTTTCACAATGTGCAGGTAGCAACATCAAAATCAGCCAATCAGAAACTGGTCCATTTTGGAACAAAAACAGCCTCCCCCCCCTCCCAGATGTCAGGTCCTGTCTTAGTAATAAGCTATTAGCACACGGTGCCACGCTAATTAGGTATATTTTTTTATCTATTCGCATGCTCAGTGAAGATACTGTGCTGACCCGAAAGAAAAGTATCCGAAACTTTAAAGAGCATCGCTAGAAAATTCAATCCGATTGTGAGCATCAAAGATGTTTTTATGAGGTTAGCTGTTAACTTCAGTTTCGATTTTTGTTAAGTCGAACAATATATAAATAGAAGACGTTCAGAGGATTTGTCAGAACAGGAAAAATAATTAGTTTTTGATTATAATTAAGATAATTTAGACTTCATATATTTAAAACTGCCATCCACTAATGTCTCATGTCTGTTCTTGATTAGTAATGATGTGAAAATTGTAATAAAGGATTCAAAACAAATCCAGTCAATCTTTTTGGTAATAAATTGATTCAAATTGTTAATCCGAAATGGTCTACATCCTGGCCGTCACCCAACCGATACCTTACATCCAAACATCTTCTCTGTCCATCAAACACTAGTCCTCTCGCTTTATACCTATTTCTCCGATCAAGCATTGAGTAGGAGAGTGTATTTATAATCGCTTGTATTATAATCGCGATTGAATAAATTTCAATCGATTAGTTTCTAAATTATACTCGATTATTAAATAATCGAGTAACTCGAAATTTCCGACATCGCTAGCCCACTGGTCCCACGACGTCTGCTTGCATCCAACGCACAAGAAGAAATGATCAATTTTCGACCTCGATTCACCTTTTATACGCAGTCAGTTGAAGATATGTGCCTGACTACCTCAAAATCGTCGTCCGTGCGCGAAAAAGCCAAGCAAAAGTAAAGAGTTTTCCGCGTTGTTTTCAAAGTTTGAGAAAACTTAATATTTTAGTTGTTTGTGGTTATCTCACACTGTTCAGAATATTATCCTAAATTCCTGATCATATTATTGATGAAATGGTGAAAGAATTATGTTGATGTCGTTAATACAAGTCGAGATATTCATGATTAAGTTCTGCCCATTCTTCCATATGGCTAATTCTGAAAAGGCACCCCATAGTAATGTAAGTCGTATTCACGACAAAATAAAAGACAACGGACGGACTTCCCTTCCGTTGATTCTATGCCGTCTAACAATATTTACGAGATTCTTCCTGAATCCGATTGTAGCGACATAGAAGAAAATTCTTCTAAAGTTCCCAAAATGGACGCTTGTCGTTCTGGGAAGAAACCAAAATTCTTTTTATTTATTTATTTATTTATTTATTTATTCCGTCAAGTAAATGTAGACTACATATAAATGGTTTACAATGTTTACTTAGATATTACGCATTATTTCTACGACTAAGCTGTAATTTAATTTCATTTTTGGACATACCAAGGTCAAGATGTTCGCAATATTGATTGTAGTGGTGCATTATACGATTGATTGGGCTATATTTTGCATAATATGTTCTAGTGTTTCTTTCTAAAAATAATTTCTTCTTAAACTAACACTACATACCTGCACAGTACTTGTACTTAACGTAGAATAACAATAAATTTTCTTTCTATATGAAGGTAACACACACTTTTCACACTATTTTTGCAAGAGAAAAAACAACAACAAACCGTTCCAGTAAGTTAAACGAATATTTCGTGCAGTATGTCGTTCAACAAGCGCTCAAGGGCCAACAAAATATAACGGCCTGCTGAGAGGGCTGCTTGGTACGACCAACAGTAGTTCTAATCCATAAAAACGTGGACATAAATCAGTAGCTGCCAAGCCGTTCTTTTAATGCATATAGTTGCTTTTGAGAAATTATTTACAAATATATACCGCGTAATTTGATTTTATGCCTAATTATTCATACGTAATTTGATTCTATCCCTAATTATTCATACTTTGACGAAAAATATAACCACAACTTTTTTTCTGAAGATAGAAAATTTTTTACTTCCACAAAGTTTTAGAACCATTGAAAATAATTTACTTTGTCAAATTTTTATAGCCTTTCGGACAAATTTTATCTAGAATAATGTAGTGCGGTGTAAAATCGTGTGTTAATATTGACGATCGCTTCCTTTGAAAATGCGAATTCTGTGAAAAATAGTACCATTCAGCCTGCATCGGCGTGCAGCGGCATCAAGAAAATTTTATTCTGGCATTCATGGTACCAGTGTGTGCCGACTGTCAACATTTAATAAGGACAGGAGCTGAAACTCTAAAGCTACTTCATCAACAGGAGCAACTTCTAAAGTACATAAAAAATCAAACGGAAACGTATCACCGGACCACTGCAGACATGAAAACCCATTACCTGGAAATATTCGACAATGTCGAGCGCTTGCTCATCGACGTGAAGCAGTCATTGTCCAGTATCAGCAGAAACGACCACAACATTTGCGGTAAAGTAGGTCAGCGCATACAGTCGGGGCCTCGTTACACAGTGCCATAAAAAACGTTAGCGATTTTAGTAAAGTAAATGACCAGCACATCAAGAAAATGAGCGAACGGCTTCTTCGCCTCGAAGAAAAATTCTTACGACTTCACAAAACGAACATTATTCCGTTTATAAATTGAATTAGCATCGTCGCGAAATAATTTATATTTCATTCAGTACTTCTTAATCTTCAAAATGCAACGAAATTGGTTATATGAGATGCTATGTTTTTCCATGACAAGCGTGGAAAGCTTTTCCAAAAAGTTGTCTGAATGTAATCCTTGCAGCCGTAAAAAGGTTTATTCGAGAAAAAATTATCATGTCATCGCATTATTTTTCCAAATAATTGTAGAAGATCACAAAAACACTCATTTTTCAGAGCTAATTTTGATAAGACTCGGAAAATCCTCCGAATTTTTCAGCCATTTTTGCCCTGCAGATAGATAAAAGCTTTTCAAAGGTCTGTATGTTTTTGGTGTTGGCAAATTTTTCAAAGTTTCCATTGAAAATTTAATAAAACGAAACGCGCGCATGGAACTTGGATGATGGCCTTAACAAAGTATTATATGCCGGTTTTCCATAAAATAGAAAAAAAATGATTTTTCTTATGCACCCTAACATGTAAATTGTAACATTAATGTCTTGTATAATATTTATCGATAGAGAACGATTATACCAAACATTACGAATTCCTGTGTGATCGTATATCTTTTTCTCATAGAAGTGCTGATTGGTTATATGAAACGTGTTTTATCCACCTAACTGTGAGATGACATCTATTTTTAATGATCCGCATATTTTTTGTATCGTACTTAGAAATAATAGTAATCGATTGCTGTAAAAATAGGACATGAGAAATTCAGAAATATAATAGAATATATATTTCATCATGTAGGCGTGACAAGAAGACATTCGTCCCAGGTGCAGCGTTCTTTAAAAGGCGGCAAAAGTTTTCAATCCTTGAGACCTTTTTTGCCTTTCTCATATACAAAGGTTATGCAATCACTTGAAAAACCGACTAGTGAAAATTGTGTCATATACCATTCGACTCAGTTCATCGAGCTGAGCAATGTCTGTATGTATGTGTCAAATAATCTCACTAGGTTTTCTCGGAGATGGCTTAACCGATTTTGACAAACTTAGATTCAAATATAAGGTCTCGTGGTCCCATACGAAATTCCTGAATTTCATCCGGATCCGACATTCGGTTCCGGAGTTATAGGGTAAAGTGTGTTCAATATTGTACACCGTCACTTGAACCGGCGAAACCAAAAACGTAAAAAAATTGCTAAACTGGTCTCAAAACTACACAAATCGATTGCCATTATCAGTAGACAACTAAACAAACCGATTCCGGCTACCCTGGTTTCCGAATAGGTCATTTCGCCGAAAGGGTAATTTCGCCGAGCCGCTGTCGGAAGCGGCGACCTCTTGCATACAAACCTGTAACACACAGGAATATCCTGTGTCCAAAATTAGAACCTGCCAGTTCAAAAGAGCTGCACAAACGTGGCAAGTCAAAATGCACCACGACTGCAACCGAAAAAGCCAGCTGCTACAAAATCAGTCAATAAGCGACCGATCGTAGCGAGAGCCTCAGCATCACCCCCACTAACGACCGAAACCTTTCCTGAACTAGATAGATCAGCTAATATGACAGTAAACAGCAGTAGCCAACTTGCAACGATTGGTTCTTCATGCCTACCTCCGTAAGGAGCGACGACTCAACAAGCACTGTCGCATATTGACGATCTGCCCAAAACCAGCGCGAATGCAGTTGAACCGTTCAGGGAACCCAACAGTAAGACACGACATCAAAGCGGCAATTGTAACGAAACCGACGATTCGTCTGCATCCACAAGCAACCGAAAACTGACCGGCTGGCAAAAAACTGCGTCGAGAAAACGAGGACGATGTTTAAATTAAGCAAAATTAACAAAAAAAATGGCTCTCACATCATACAGCTTCGCTTCAATTAACATGGGCACGTTCACGAACCCCACAAAAATAAATGCGCTTCGTACTTTCATCAGCAGCCATTGGCTCGATATCGTGTGCTTGCAAGAAGTAGAGAACGAGCAACTCTCCTTGCCGGGTTTCGTCAATTTCTACATTGTAGATCACATGAGAAGAGGCACCGCTATCGCTCTGAGAGAACACATCCAGGTCTCTCACGTCGAGCGAAGTCTAGACAAGCGACTCATCACACTGAGAGTTCAAGACACGACAATCTGCTATGTCTACGTTCCTTCCGGTTCTGCGCAACGTGCCGCGTGAGAGGAATTTTTCAACGAAATCTCCTGCACTTCAATAGCATGCTTCGAACGTGCGACTTGAGCCGTCCAAATCGCAGTCCCGCGCTGAAAACAGGTTTGCAGCAGCTACAGCTACAAGATGTCTGGGAAAAGTTTTGCCCGCGCAATGCAGGTTTCACATACGTGAACAGAAAGGCCCGGTCTAGCATCGATCGAATATATGTCAGCAAAGAACTTCGTGACAACTTGCAAACAGCACAAACGCACGTGTGCTCATTTACTGACCATAAGCGACCACACTTCGACTTTACCTTCCTTCACTAGGTCACGAGCACGGTCGTGGATTTTGGTCACTGCGGCCCCATCTATTGACCGATGAAAATGTTGCAGAGTTTCAGAACAAGTGACAGTACTGGACCAGATAGTGCACGAACTAGTGCACCCAAGAAATTTCCCAACTACCTGCACGTGTTTGACGTCATCCACCGAGAGCTCAATCTGCTACTGAACGAAGCCCTTACTGGTAATCTACCCGCTGCGTTCGTAGAGAGCTGTTGGCTAGAAAGAGAGGAGGAGACAGTACAATCCGATCGTAGCTGGATCGATCAAGTGGAGCTGGATCGATCAAGTGGAGGGTGATCTCAGAAACGTCCGTGCCTTGAGTGGCTGGCGACGAGCAGCCATGGACCGAGCTATGTGGAGACGTATTCTTGATACAGCAAAGGACACCCCAAGCCTATAGCTGTTAGGTAAGGTAAGTAAGCGTAGCAAGTGCCCTTAACAGGGGTCATGAAAAAAATATTCAATTTGACGAGAATCGATACTTTCTGAAGACCTTAGATACTTTTCGCTCAACTCAGATATGATGATAAGGGTGGGGTGGATGTAGTATGTGGCTCTGAAAAGGGGGATGTAATGTTTGTAATGGCATAATTTCGGAACTACTGAAAGGATTGCTATCAATTTTGGCACAGATACTTCTTGCTTTTAAGAGATAATCTTTGGGGAATTTTCAGGGGCTGATTGTCTAGCAAGTGTCCTTGACATGGAGGAGGAGGTCAATGACGAAATTTATATAATTTGAAGCGAATCGACATTTACACTAGAAGGAGGGGCTTTTGAACATAAATTTTCATGTCCCATTTTTTGTGAAACAAGAGATATATAAACGATATCACCGTGATCGTTACATCAAACGAGCAGATTGAAGCAATGAGAGTGTTGTTCACTCGTTTCGAGACAGATGCCGGTGCCAAATTCAACCATCGAAAATCAACTGCAGTTAACGTTGGCGACTGGAAGGGGCATGATATCATGGATACAAACAACCGGTTCGGTGAAAATCCTGGCGAATCTACCAACATAATACGGCTGAAGACGACAAGTAAATTCGCTCAACTTATGTGGCTGTACTCTCCACGGCAGCTGACACTTTACCAAAAGGTTATTCTGCTGAATACGTTTGGCTCTTCAGGGATATGGTATATGCTATCGATTCTGCCACCATTTTCAGTACACACGGATAAAATCACGTCAACGATGGGAATCCTTATAGATCCTTAATTTACCACGCAAATCCCCAACCGTAATTTCAGCAGATTTTTTCGACCTCAAACAAATCCTCTCAAATTTATCTTAAATTCCTCATCAACAAACCCCCTCTACCGATCAAATCCAACGCTATTTTGTACAACACAATCCGACAATCGACTGGTAACGCACATGGCGTAACATAGCTCTGAAGCAGCTCTCATCGTAGCAAACGATCGGAGTTGCACCTGTTAGGGAACGAGAAGATCGAGCACCGCCAATTGTTATTTGCTATGCACCGTACTCCAGACGAATTCTGAACACACTGTTTAAACTCATGTCGACACACTTATTTAAACTCATGCCGACAGTTCATTTTAGTATAAATAATATACAGAATATAATATTTCTACTGATATTTGCTAAATTAAAATATTGATCATAAACACCTCATTTAATAATTCGTGTAATTTTGCTCTATTTCAACTAGGTATTAGAAGTAAATTATAATTTCTAACGCTGCTGACAAAATTTCACAGTATATTTCTTCGAAACACAAAAAACGTATCCATAGCCATATATTGCATAAGGGTGTTTTGATATCATTTTGTTTTTTGTTAGTAATATAATAAAACATAATATTGATATAATACCAACATAATGTAACACAATATAACAGTCGACGATACACGACGCAATCAGTCTTGAATACAATCGATCTTGCAGACTACGGATTTCGTCGGGGGATGATGAAGTAGAAGAACAGTCAAATTTTTATTTGGGCCAACATTAGATTCTACCATTTGCATCAGTCATCGAAAAATTGTTCATACTGTAATGACTACTAGCCACTAGAAGGCACATTACTGACGAAAAAATGTCGCATTTGTGATTGTTTTTACTATTTTGGCAGGTATAAATACGATAGCGACTTCCAGTGCTGTAGTTACGAAAAATACATAAACAAAAATGAAACTCACGCGTGTAACTATTTTAATTCAAAATCACTGTTTTCTTCATTGAATTGTGCGACAGTGACTCTCTCACTGAAAACTTTTTGCACTCCGAAAGCAATACAAATAGTACTCCGGATGGCGTAGCCCGAGCGAAAACAACAAGGAGCTACAGAGAAAGGCTGCCGCCCACTACGAGTATTCTACGCAAACTGTGATGGATCTTATTTTCTAGATCCAAAACTATGCTTTGAACAGAAGAAAACTTACCTTTCTCCTAGTTTCGAGGCAGTTTTCTGCTGAATAAACCATAACCAGCTGCAATATTATCATGTTGGAATTCACAACGAATTTCGTTTGACATATACAATTAGAACTTCACTGTTTCACGAAAAACATTGTTATTTACATTCATATCAACTGTGCACAAATTCTGCACAAAAAACAGTTTCCACTAAGAGTTTACGGCATTTTTAGATATCGGTTTAAGAATATAAATATGTATATATATAATAACACATGTAAAAAAAAACATCAATACAATTTGCAAGCAGTTTCAACTAGACTATCCTTTTTACCTTTTTAATGAATTGTGTTACTTTGACACTTCGAATGAGTTTTTTTTTATATTTATCTAAAAGATAATTTTATTCAGGCCTATTTGTGTACAAGCTTTACGTGACCGATTGAGCCGATTTTTCAAAAAAAAAAAATTATACATAGACATAGTTTTGCAAATATATAAATCGGTGACGCTTGAGGGAAGATCATGTACACGCACTTCTATAGCACTATCTTCCATGTATACTGGAAATAACACTATCTGTCTTATTTCATTACAGTAAATGCACATGTTTAATGTCAAGATGCATTTGCTCCTTAAGCAAACCTTCAAGTTCTCTTATAGAAGGTCGAATTTTGCACTGCCTGAAGTCAACAACAATTATATTCTTTCGTGTCGGCGGTAGCTTTTGTTCGTATGGTTCACTCATTTGGAGGTCGTTCTATTGTTCACTACACAATACTGTACTTGGTTTCTCTGTCCCGAACGTAATCGGTTTTGTTTTATCAACTGACTTGGATGAGATGTGAAAGCGAACTGTGAGTTTTTTTACCAATAAACTTGTTAATAAAACCAATTTCATTATTATTATTATTATTATTATTATTATTATTATTATTATTATTATTATTATTATTATTATTATTATTATTATTATTATTAATATTATTATTATTATTATTACTATTATTATTATTATTATTATTATTATTATTATTATTATTATTATTATTATTATTATTATTATTATTGACATCACTACACAACGTGTACGAAATTGAGTAAAGCACTCCTTGTTCGTTTTGTGTTTTCTTCTTCTTTCGGCGTTGTACATATTGTCACTCTATATGGCGATTTGCAAACTTTGACACTCATCGCCCTGTAACTGCGGAACCGGAAGTTGGATCCGGATGAAATTTCACAGTAGCTTTAAAACCAGTATGATCTTTAATTGAAATCAAGATTTGTGAAAATCGGTTCAAACATCGCAGAGAAATCGAAGTGAATTTAGTTCTAGGAGTTTTTCTTCTCCACTTTCGGCGCTCTAGGAACAGGAAAAGAGAGGACCAGTAGTGCCGAATTATGTTTTCATGCCCATACCTGTTTTTAAATTTGGCCCGGGTTGGCGGTTCAATGCATAGGACACTGGTCTTACAAGCCAGTTGTCGTATGTTCGAGCCCCGACCTGGAAGGATTCTTAGTGTCAGTAGGATCCATAGTACTAGCCATGCAATGATTCTGTGCACCAAGAATCGGCTGCGAAGTCTGATGAAACAGAAAGGCCAAATTCCACAAAAGGAATGTAATGCCAGGACTTTGCTTCACCTGATTTTAACTATCGTTCGTGGAAAAATACTAAAAAAATTGGTAATTTTCCACTTATCACGCTTTAGTTCCGAAACCGGAAGTCGGATCCAGATAAAATTTTTAGGATATTTTAAATTTTAGTTTGCGAAAATCGGTTAAGTTGAGATTGAGAGGTAATTGAGTGTAAACTTTTTCTCATATTTTCACATATTACCATATAACTCCGGAACCGGAAGTCACATTCAAATGAAATTCAATAGCAAGCTATGGGAAAATAATACCTTACATTTGAATCTTAGTTTGTGAAAGTCGATTCAGCCATCTCTGAAAAAAGTGAGTGCATATTTTTTCCTTTTTTTTGGTACATATCATCCTATATCTCCGGAACCAGAATTCGGATCGGAAAGGAATTCAATAGCAGGCTATAGACTATAAGACCTTTCATTTGAATCTTTGTTTGTGAAAATCGGTTTAGCCTCTCTGAGAAAAGTGAGTGCATATTTTTGTTACTTACACACATATATACACACACACACACACACACACGAAGGGACACACACAGACATTTGCACAGTTCGTCGAGCTGAGTCGAATGGTATATGACATTCGGCCCTCTGGATAAAAAGTCGATTTTCACAGTGATTGCATAGCCTTTCTATATGAGAAAGGCAAAACAGTAAAACGAATTAGGCGCAAAGCTAATTTCGGTCGTTCCGAATAACCATCAAAATTATCTATTTGTTTTTATGTTCCTGGATAATTGATGAGGCGCAGCCACATGATCGAAGGCAAGACGGCTTGATTTCACAAAGCCGCCGAGGCGACGCCGGCTGAGTTGGTACAAACCTGTAACCGCCTCGTTTGCCCGGTCTATTCAAAGCAAGATTTCTTTACTTCAGTTAGGTCCGAACGAGCGATAGTTAGGTCGGATAGCACACGAGCAAAACGATGTAACGAAGCCACATTCGATATGTTATTTCATTTGCACTCACCTATCGGAAAATACCGCAAACAATTGCCTGATACATACTCTAATAAAGTCTTGAGAATTCCGTTCTGAAAATTATGAAATCATTCAAGTCTTTCTGGATTTTGGAAACGGGAGTAAACATTATCATTTTTCATTTGTCTCTATTTCAAATCAAATTCTTATGAGGATTATTGAAGAATTCGACAAAATTATACTTTTGGTGAAATGGCGTCCGGCAAAATGACCCTTTCGGCGAAATGGCGCTCGGCGAAATAACCCTTTCGGCGAAACTGCTTTCAGGAAAATGGTTTCCGGCGAAATGACCCTGATCCGATTAATTACCCGATTTAGCTTGAATATCATACACAGAAGTAACAGGAGTGCAAGTTTTGCTACAGCAATTCAAACGCGCCATTCAAACGCAGCGCCTGCTGTATGTTGAAATCTCCCACTCCTGTTACTTCTATAAATTAAATTCATGTCAAAAAGCGTTTTATTATGATTTATTAATTTTAGTTTGACGTAAAGCCGCCATAAGTAAGTTTAGTTTTTGCAATGACTGTGCGGAAACATATATTGGAGAAGCCAAATGAAAAAAAACTAACAGAACAGATGAATTTTTAGCGCGTATTCACGGAATGCATAAGAACGCAGGTTCGAGTCCTGTCTCTGAACGTATCATTTTCCAAAAAATTCATCTTTTCTGATAGTTTTATTATGTTTAATCAAAGTAATGCCTGAATATTATCATCAGCATCAACCAGCTGAAAGTAAAACAAAGTCTTTTGTCGCTCTAATCACTATGCGGTGTGAAATATTTTGTCGTGAATACAACTTACTTTACTAAGGGGCGCCTTTTCAAAATTAGCCATATGGAAGAATGGGCAAAACTTAATCGAGAATATCTCGACTTGTATTAACGGCAGCAACATAATTCATTCACTATTTCATCAAAAATATGATCAGGAATAACACAACCACAAATAACTCAAAAATTAAGTTTTCTCAAAATTTGAAAACAACGCGGAAAACTCTTTACTTTCGCTTGGGTTTTTCGCGCTATGACGACGATTTTGAGGAAGTCAGGTACATATCTTCAACTGAACGTATAAACGGGGAACCATGATCGAAAATCGATCATTTCATCTTGTGCGTTGGATGGAAGCAGACGTCGGGGCGAGAAGACGCACTCAAACAGCGGATCGGAGAGCGCACCTTCTACGTTGTTAAAAAAAGAAACGCACAGGTCGCAGTGCTCATTTGCTTTCCGGTCGTCAAGGCGAGAAGACGCATTAAACCAGTTTAGCATCTTTTGGCACTGCAAGCGGACGTGTCGGTTTGTTCGCAAAGCTAGTTTCAATTCAAGCAAGAGCGATTGTATCAGACAGCAGAGCTTCTGGTCGTTTGCATTGGAGAGAGAAAAAAACGAAAAGTGGACAACATTATATAAAATCAGCCGTTCTAATGGCTCTAAATGTTATCTACATAACTATAAGATTACTTTTTTGCAAATCGAAGGTAAATATCATCAGTTTAGTGAAAATACAAAATAATATGATTTGTTTCGTGTACTTTTCGCTGTGCGAAAATCGTTCGAAAAAAATATTCGTATAGAATTCCACAATTTAGTCCTTCTAAAAGGCAGAAAGGAATCCTGTACAGCGTCTTGATAGTTTCTTTCAATGAAATATGCAAATCCGAAATGAAATAACCCATTTTTCAACCAGTTGTGTAGTTTGTTGTAGAACATTGTGCTGATTTGCTATATAATAGGCGAGGCATCTCCAGGCGAAACACAAAGCTTGTTACCGCAAGCGGAAGAAGCAGGAGACTCCAACAGAACACATATCAGTATCGCACGCACGGACAACAGGTCAGCCTGGAAATAGATGACGGAAGTCAATGGTATCCCTCGGAATTTGAACTCAACTCGTCACTCTCCATCATGAAAGCCTTCATAAATGGTTTTTCTCAGAATCACCATTATTTATTCATAAAGAACTATACTGGTTATTTCGTAAATTTTGTGTGTCAGAATGTTTAATGTAACTAATCTGTACTGCATCGTTTTAAATTCTAGTAGTGTAAAAGGGCAAAACTTGCACAATTCACACACTCGATCAACTAATTGATATACGGTAGTTTATAGAAAGAGTTTCAGTTTTATTCGTATTCACGACATCCAGCACTTTTTTTTACTAGTTTTACATTCCATAGCAATACATTGCGTAGTGAATACTGTCGAACTAACAATATCAATATGATTACGATCCAAATTTATTATTTTAATGAAACCTTCATCTAGCATTTATTTCTCATAAGGGGCGGGTAGGGTCTAACAATCATATATTCTTTTCTTTGTATTTTCTTATAGTAAAACATTTCAATAATATTCTGTGAAATTTTCAAGCTTATCGGAACAAAACTCAGCAAGTTATGGGCCTTTATCTTCGTTTATCTCATACTGCGAAGATATAAGAACTCGGCGCATAGGCCCAAGACTTCTTCTTTGATTGACTTAAAAACTTGACAAAACATTCTTGAAATGTTTCATTATAAGAAATTATAATAGAAAAAATATGATTTTTTGAAAATATGAGACAGGCTCCCTTGAGTAGTGCATTGTTTCCATTGATTTTATAGACAAACAACTTTGAACGCGTTTTTCTCGAAAGCAGGTTTTGAAAGCCATGTCCATCGTCATCCAAAAACTACTGCACCAATTGTTTCAAATTTTGCACACACTTTCTACATATAAATAACCAGACCCCAACGTTTTTCATTTCTTTGTTTGTTACTTTGGGGAGATGTTACAGCTACAAAATGATTCAAATTTTCATTTTGAACAACCACCAAAAATGAAAAAAATCAAACAGAAACGTTGGGGCGATGACACGATCAGGCACTCTGAGAAAAACCGCCATGAAAAATGTCCGTTGATGATTTACCATCAGTTACCAAAAATTGAGTGATCCCTCGTATTTGAAAAAAGAATCTTCTCGATCAACATTGTTTATTTACTACGAACTAGTTGCCAAGGAGGTCCAAAACAAATAAACAAACAGTTTGCCACCGGAACATAACATGGGCTTGCTACAAATAAATAATAAAATGACATCATACTGGAGACAAATCGGTCCTATCACTCTTTCTCTCAGGGCAAAGTCGGTTTCTCTGAAAATTCATGGAAAATCAATTCGAAAATGACTTCCCTGCTCCCGATGGTTAACTTAGCATAGCTAACACATTCCAGCTTTACTGGCATCGGTGATAATCTGTTCGGATCAGTTTTTCTCGTTGGCTGATTCGCTAGAGTAGAGAGTCGGAGTCAGGTTTTTCGTTGCTATTGCTCCGAAAATTTGCCAAATAAATTTAAATGGTCTGAAAGAGATTCGGATTCGGCTAACTGAATGACGTGGTGAAAAAGTCACTGTTTTTTTCCTAACCAACGATGAAGCATCCTGGTCCCGCAACATAAATCTGTTCATGAGACTCGAAAACATACTCCGTTTCTTAGCTGTTATCAAAGAAACCGGAACGTGTACGGAAAGATTGCTAATAAGTTGATAAACGACCTTGAACCAGATAACCAACTTTACTTTGAAAAGCTGCTAGTTAACCCACATATGCTAAAGACGTTAGTCTATGTATAACGAGAAAAATCGTAACTGTAATGTTCATTTTATCGTTTGAACTGATTTATTGAACAGTGTAACTAATGCTTTTGATATATGAAATAAAATGTGGAGCTGAGGTGATAAAGGAAATATTATTTATTTTAAATTAAGCTATCATTGACTATATGGGGTAAAACATCTTCGTTCACAAAAATCAACACGTTTGATTCGACAACGGTGAAGGTCAGTAAAACATGTAAAGAAGTCCAAAAATATTTAAGTAATTTAAGTACAAAAACAACGAAGCAATTTTATCAATATTTATGTTCAAATTATGTCTATATATTAAATTAATTAAACACTTTCAATACTGCATAGATTATTTGCAGTTGTGATCCAGAGAACTGCGACTGCTATTCAGACTGTGACAACTGCTTGAATGATCATTAGATGTCCGGTAGATGTCCACTAGTCTACTTCATAACGATATTTGAATGTTCTTCTCCGTCGGACTCAAGTGATTCGAGTTTGACCAAAACGACAATGAATGAACGTCCAGTTTCACAACAACACGGTTTCCCTGAAATACAGTCGTTACTGATGAAACTTATGAAAAACTTAATTTCATCTACTACTTTACATACCTGCAAGATCAATGTAAATGAGCAATAACGCCCAATCATAGGTTCAAATCGATTGAAAATTTTAGATTTTTTTCATTTTCCATGAATACAAAACTGGTAACTACTTACTCTTCGATTTCCTCGCGTTTCGCCTTCGGCTCATCAGTGCTTAAAGCAGTTCAAATTGAACCGCCATCTCCGCCTAACAATTTAACATGAACCGCTAAGCAGACGCAAAGTCCACACTATTTATGTGACCCTTTAAGGATATGACACTGGGTGCCATATCCTATCTGACGTCTCGGACGAAAACGAGTGACGACTGACTACTGGCCGCCGCAGAATTTGAACATTTAGGGGTTTTTGGTTTGTACGTAAAGTACATATTTAGTTTCGATTTCTTCGCACGCTTAGCGCTAAGCACGCTTAGCGGTTCAAGTTGAACTGTTAGGCGGAGATGGCGGTTCAATTTGAACTGCTTTAAGCACTGATGAGCCGAAGGCGAAACGCGAAGAAATCGAAACTAAATATGTACTTTACGTACAAACCAAAAACCCCTAAATGTACTTACTCTTACTCTTACTCTTTCAGTCGTAGACCACGCGGGTCTCTTCCATCTTCTCAAAGTTGCGTGCTATAATATCAATATCATCATCGAAACCAAGTAGCTGGACGGACTTTCTGAAAATCGTGCCACTCGTGTCTATCCTCGCTCTTCTTATCACACCCTCCAAAGCAATGTTGAATAGCAGACACGAAAGGCCATCACCTTGCCGTAGCCCTCTACGAGTTCCGAAGGAACTCGAGTTCATCCCCGAACAACGCATACAACTCATACTCGAACAACGCACATCACTCGATCCATCAAAGCCTTGACCACTCGTATCAGTTTGTCCGGGAATCCGTAGTCGTGCATGATTTTCCATAGCTGATCTCGATCGATTGTGTCGTAGGCTGATTTAAAATCGATGAATAGGTGATGTGTGGGCACATTGTATTCGCGGAACTTTTGCAACACCTGGCGGATGGCGAACACTTGGTCCGTGGTAGCGCGTTCGTCCATAAATCCTGCCTGATATTGTCCTACGAATTCGTTTGCAATCGGTGAAAGTCGACGGCATAAGATTTGGGAGAGTACCTTGTAAGCGGCGTTCAATAGAGTGATCGCGCGGTAATTGCAGCAATCCAGCTTATCGCCCTTTTTGTAGATGGGACACACGATTCCTTCCATCCATTCCACCGGTAAAATCTCGTCCTCCCAGATCTTGGTAACGACTCAGTGCAGTGCTTTCACTAGTGCATTACCACCGTGTTTTAGTAGCTCGCTTGGTAGTTGGTTAATGCCAGCGGCCTTCTTATTTTTCAACCTGCTTACCACCTCCTCGACTTCTTGGAGGTCTGGGACCGGCAGTCTATCGTCCTCCGCACGCGTTCCCATATTCGTTACCGCGCCGCCACTTTCGTATTCCGCCACATCGCCATTAGGGTGCTCGTCGAAATACTGCCGCCACCTCTCGATCACCTCAAAGTCGTTCGTGAGAAGATCCCCGTTGGTGTCCTTGCACATATCGGCCTGTGGCACATGGCCTCTGCGCGATCGGTTCACCTTCTCGTAGAACTACCTTATGTCATTAGCACGGAACAGCTGTTCCATCGCTTCGCGATCACGGTCTTCCTGTTGGCGCTTTTTTCTACGGGATACCGAGTTTAGGCTGTTTCGCGCCTGTCTGTATCGCTCCTCGTTTGCTCTCGTCTAGTATTGCAGCTTGCTCGTCCAAGCTGCATTCTTCTCGGCCACTAACTGTTAACATTCGTCGTCGAACCAGTCGTTCCTTACGTTCGGAGTCGCCTTACCTAACGTTGCTAATGTCGGGCTACTTATGGCAGAATGGATGTGTCTCTACCCATTTTCAAGAGTAGCTGCACCAAGCTGCTCTTCTGTTGGTAGTGCCACTGCCAACAACTGCGCGTAATCTTGGGCTACTCCAGTATCCCGGAGCCGCGCGATGTTAAACCGCGACGTTCGCTTTCGACGTTCGGTAGCTACCGTCGAAAGTTTTGAGCGCATGCATACAGCAACCAAGTAGTGGTCCGAATCTATATTCGCACTGCGGTAGGTGCGAACATTGTTGATGTCCGAGAAAAATTTTCCGTCGATCAAAACGTGGTCGATTTGGTTTCCGGTCTGTTGGTCAGGTGATCTCCAGATAGCTTTGTGGATATCCTTGCGGGGAAAGAAGTTGCTTCTGACCATTCCTCGTGAGGCCGCAAAGTTGACACACCGTTGGCCGTTGTTATTCGATGGGACATGCAGGCTGTTCGACCCGATTACCGGTGGGTACATTGCCTCCCTTCCTACCTGGGCATTCATGTCACCGATGACAAGCTGCACGTAGAACTCTTCTTTCTCGTCATCGGGTCTCCCTTCATGTGGGCAGTGCACGTAATGATGCTGTAATTGAAAAAAAACGGCCTTTAATTCTCAACTTACACATCCTAGCGTTGATCGGCTGCCACCCAATCACTCGCTGACGCATCTTGCCCAGCAGTATAAAGCCAGTTCTCAGCTCGTTCGTTGTGCCACAGCTTTGGTAGAAGGTAGCCGCTCGATGTCCGCTTTTCCACACCTTCTGTCCCATCCAACAAAGCTCCTGCAGCGCTACTACGTCGAAGCTGCAAGAGTTTATTTCGTCGTATATTATCCTGTCGCAGCCTGCGAAACCTAGCGACTTGCAGTTCCATGTTCCAAGTTTCCAATCGTAGTCCTTATTTCGTCGCGTGGGTCTATGCCGATTGTTCCGGGTCGTATTCTTTCCTGTATTATTCGTAATAGATGTTTTACGGGCAGCTTATTAGGCCTACGCCAACCTCTGTCTCGCCGGAGGATCATCGTGCTTGCTCTGTTTAACGTCCCAACTAGCACTAGGACGCTCCCGTTGGTGGGGTTGCCACCTTGGATTTAGCTACACGGGATGCAGCATTTCATGCTCAGCCGCTGGATACCAGAACAGACGCTGTTTGAAGCCGCTCCTAACATGGAGTACAGACGCTCCGAAATCCTCTAAAGAGGACCCCCTTCCCTGTCAGCATACGACCAAGGTCCCACCAAGGTTGGTTACCCGATCTTTCCTATGGTTGCTCGTACCCCAGCCGGCACCGCGGGGAGGTAGGGATAGGAGTTACTGTACAAGAGGCTAAGAGCCGCACTGCGGCCTGAATTACGCATTGTCCAGTCGTTTACCAACCGGTAACTAAGGGTTACCAAATTGGCAGCTAAGGTTATGGTAAATTTTTTTTAACTATGCTGCTTTGATTTGTTCACTTCACTTGTGCTGTAACGAAACCAGTATTTTTTCCAACTCTGGAGATAAGGAATATTAAAGGCATTCCCCAAAGATACCAAGCTCGAATCATCCAATGATTGACCTTACATGAGTCATTTTAGCTCAACATCATTACCGGTTTTGTGTGACGGAAGATCGGTACCGATTTCGATCGGTCTAACCTACTAAACGATCTTCGTCGGAAGTGATTATGATTTGACGATTTTTTTATTTGATTCTCCCAGCTTTGTTAATAATTTTAACGAAATAATCGAAAACCTTAGATCAAGATGCACAGATGCCTCGAAGCCAGAAAACATAAAAGCGAAACCTAAAGCTTCTAAACAACGCGGCGCGATAATAAACTCGTGCGAAGATGTAGAAAATTTATCTACCACACTTGAACACATTCATATCAAACAAAACATAACCTCAGAAGTGGCTAAAATGGCAGGGTTAGTTGCTCTAGTAGGGATAAACCAACTAGAGACAAAACAAAAAAGTAGGTAACTTTACCTCAATGAAAGATGCTATCCAAAAGGTACAACAAAACTCATCCGAAACTACCACCACCGCCCGGACAAGACAAAATAATTTTAGTTACAAAAAACGCAACAATGCTCCACACGACAAATATTTTCCCGAAGTTTAACTAATTAATGCAATTACAGTGCAAATCAGCGCTATAACGGATCACAACGATCGTATAACAGCAAAAAACGGCAATTTTTGTAACAGCTCTGTGCAGTCAATGTTGTTAACTGTTTCATCGAATATCAGGAGCCGCTGCAAGACCTGTCTCCTGCTCTCCTGTGTTGGTAAATTGATGAGTCGACAATGGTCCTTGTAAGAGGGAAGATGAACGGGATTAGACCAAGACAGTAGACGTAGTAAAAGCTCCTTTGCACGCTTTCAATTCTTCTGATATGGACAGTATGGAACGGTGCCCATACCGGAACGGTATATTCTAAAATACTGCGAACAACTCAACAGTACAAAGTTTTCAGGCAATAGATGTCTTCGAACGACTGTGTATTCCGACGGATGAAACCCAACATGGAAAAGGCCCTAGCGGTGATTAGTGCGACGTGTTTCGAGAAGCGTAGTTTGTTATCCAAATAGACTCCAAGATCTTTTATTATATTGACTCGTAGACTGACTTGAATACTTGTTACGGAAATTTTATAGTCCAAAACAGTTGAAGTACGAAAACGAGAAAATGTGACAGCATTACATTTACGGATGTTGATCTCCATGCCATTGATATTATACCAGTCAATAAGTATTTCAACATCAGATTGCAGTGCGTAACAGTCCATTGAACATATAATACTGCGGAAAATCTTTAAATCGTCCGCGTATAATAATTTTAGAGATTTTATAACTTTGCAGAGATCTTTGATTAATAGAACGAATATTAACGGACCAAGATGGCTTCCTTGTGGTACGCCCGAAGATATATCGAACGATGACGATGTTATGTTTCCTATTCGTACGAAAGCGCTGCTTTTAGTCAAGTATGTCCAAATCCACTAAGTTAGCCAATCTGGAAACCCGAGTTTTTAAAATTTTTCAACAACTAGACGGTGAGGGACTTTGTCAAATGCTTTTGATAAGTCGACGAAGATAGCATCCACTTGCTGCCGTTTCTGCATTTTCTCGATTAAACTCAAAACGTAGCACATCAAATTTGTTGTTGTAGAACGTTTGTGTTGTTCTCCGGCGATTATTTGATGCACAGAGTCATAAATGGCATCATGAACCATACTTTCAAGTATTTTCGTAAGCAGCTGAGGATTGAAATTGAGCGATAATTTTTCACATCGTGCACATTACCACTCTTGTAAATCGGAATTATTGCAGCAGTTTACCATGCACTAGGAAATATGCAATCGGCGAAAGATCGGTTGAATTATGGATACTGGGAAGGCAAGAGAGGCTGCACAGTTTTTGATGAAAGAAGGAGGTAGCCCGTCCGGTCCAGCACCTTTCGAGGCATCAATCGTCAACAGCTTTCTAGTGACGTCTTGTAGACTGAAAACTATACGTAGTATGTCCAGTTTGTAAGGGGGCAAACCTCTCAAGTACAATTCTGACAAAGATGATGAGTTGTTACTTAGCCCACTTAGAAAGAAGGATGAGAATAGGTTAGCAGTGCCCAGTGATGTTTCAGCAGATTCACCATACGTCAGCAGATTGGAGCATACGTTTATAGGTATACCGTTCTATTTTTGATGTAGTTCCAAAATGTTGTTGGATTATCCTACACATTTATTTTGGATTTGGTTTTAAAATAAAGGTTCTTCGCCTTCCGCAATCGGTTGCGCAAATGCTGAAGTTCAGGGTTCCACCATGGTTGATTGATTTTTTTTCCGACGAAAACGTTCTTCAATTGGTACATTATTTCCAATGATTTCATACAATTTTGTATAAAATAATGAAACGGCATCATCGATAGTATCACCTCGTGAAATTTCAGCCCACTCAACTTCTAGGATCATTTCGTTCAGCTAAGAATAGTCAATCCACTGGATAACAACTTTTCAACTAAGACAATTTCATGTCCCGATGAAGCATTAACTGGCAACAGTAAATTAATATCTTCTTCGAACAGCCAATCTAAGTGAGCAAATTATAGTCACCCATAATAACAATAACATTATTTTCGGCTGTATGTGTGAAGAGATCGTTAACACTACATTCCATAAAAAGTAAAAATTAAAAATCAAATTAAAAAATTCTAACTTGGGCCTAATTTTTTTTCTTTTTTTGTTGAAAAAAAAACCTTAGGGGTTTAACTCAATCTTGGCAAAGTTTCAGAGTGGAAAGATCAATACTTTTGGAGCAGTGAATTTTTTAATTACAACTCGCACGCGCGGAGCGTACCGCATCGCAATTCGCTCGGATACGGGCTTAACTTGTCGACACATGTCGTGCCACAGATCGAATCCTAACTTTGTCAGTTTATTGTTAGCAACGTTTCAGGCAGAAAACGAGTAAAATTGGGACAAAGGATTTACGTGAGTAATAAAATAATAGTGACATAAAGTTTTTGCACAGTTGCAATTTTGCTATGATTTTGTTTTTCTGGTTTACAAAAACTCAATACTTCAAACGTGTCCTGGGAATAGAATACTTTCATTTTTAATTCCTTGTCTCCGTGCGGCTTAACATAGTGAAACGATTGTGTTCTAGAACTAGTTTTACACTTTTCTAAACGATTTTTAAGAAATTTCTCTGCTTTTACATAATCTTCCGAACATTTGTATATGACTGAAATATTAGGTAGAGAAGATGATTTCCTAGCTCACTCGTACAATTCATTCGCGGTCGAAATTTGACAATCATTGATCATTTGTAAACTTGCGCGATGTGCCATTCTTTTTATAGTTCCTCCAGCACCGTCGCATGGCCCTTTTCCACGAGGTGTCGCGTCAAAATTCCACTGTACAAAACGATGAAAATCATGCTCGTGGTAAAAAATATTCGCAGTGTTTTACATTTTTGAATTGCTGAGGAGCGCCGTCAGAAAAAATAGATGTATATGTGGATAGTATTGTGAAAAATATTGATTAAGAGATTTTGCTGTATATTTTATAATAGAAAACAATGGGGAATATAGTCGCGTCGTTCCAATGAAAGCCGGTTATGGCGCATTGAATAACGAAAGCGTAATTTTCTGCAAAATCGAAAATTATTGAACTTTTGTCTCTCTTCAATTTTTTTTCTCATTTTGAAAAAAGTTTGTTTTCGAGCAATGAAAGAATGCTTGAGAAATATTCTTGCAGCTTTGTAAAAATTTTCAATAAACTTATCAGTAGCTGTTGTTTTTTTTTCAAACATGTTTTTGGTTTCATAACCCATTGTTTGTGCGTGACTTTTTTACTTCATTCTTTTTGAAAATTACGTGAATTTTTTTTTTGACATCTGATCATTAGTTGGGCAATTTTTACATTTCCCAAAAAAGCATTCTTCACTAGGGGTTTCAAATAAAAAATGTAGCAAAATATCTTCGTAGTGGCAAACACGATAAACGTTGCTGATCATTAATTTGACCAGTTGGCTGCCTGAAAATAACGGGAATAATAGTGTTACAGGAAACAAACTGAGATGTTTCCGATTATTTCCTGAAGTCAACATCTTCAAGATTCCCAAAAAGGCGGGTGGGTAATGTCAGAGACATAACTGGATGTCGTGAATACGAAAACAACTGACATGTTCCTTAATACTTCCGAATATCAATTAGTTGATCAATTGTATGAATTATGCAAGCATTCCCCTTTGCACATTTTTCGCAAAAACAAAGAAGGCTTCACTTTTTGTTGAGAGGCTTGTTTCTACCTGATTTCGTTTGTAGCTTTTTCACTAATGGGCGGTCCTAACGGCTATAAAAATAGCCGTATTCAGAATTTTAATGTTGATTATTTCATTTCAGATTTGCATAATTTATTGAAACAAACTATCAATATGCTGAAGGGACTCGTTTCTAGCATTCAGATAGGCCAAATTGCGTAATTCTCTACGACATTAAACTCTGGAACATTTTTCGCAAAAACAAAGAAGGCTTCACTTGATCTCGTTTACTGTGAGTTTCACACAGCGAAATGTGCACAAATCTAACCAAACTGTTCTAGATTTGCAGTAAACTGAGGATATTTCCCTACGATTTGCGAACAACAAATCCTAATAGTTCTTTAGAAAACTTTTAGAGCCATTAGAACGGCTGATTTTATGCAATGCTCTCCACCGTTGTTTTTCCCAATGCTAATGACTGGCAGCTGTGACGTAATCGCTCTTGTCGGAAGCGAAACTAGCTGTGCAGGCGACACAAAACACATCTGCTCGCAGTGGCGATAGAATCCAAACTGATTGAATTTTTGTTAAGAGATTTCCTTTTATGTGATTTCGTTTGTAGCTTTTTCACTAATGGGCGGTCCTAACGGCTATAAAAAGAGCCGCATACAGAATTTTAATGTCGATTATTTCATTTCGGATTTGCATAATTCATTGAAAGAAACTATCAATATGTTGTAGGGATTCGTTTCTAGCATTCACAAGGACCAAATTGAGGAACTCACTGCGATATTCACCACTTTTCGGAACATTTTTCCCGGACGATTTGTTGTACAGCAGCAGATATTTTGTTCTCTTCCTTAGAACGCGTTCTGATTGGCTGGTGTTGACATGGATCAAATGAGACAGGTTTTTCAATAGTGTACTATTGAAATACTTCAATGCTTTTGCTATACACGTTTAAATTGAAAAATTACGATTCTATTGGTAGTTAGATTATATAAATCCTTCCACAGATCACTGAGCTATGAGCTTTAAAAATACGAGAAAGGCAAACGCGCCTTATGAATTATCCTCTTTGATACTCGTTTATACCAAACATTTCAGAAGAGTTTAATTTTGAATTATTTGAGACTATGTCACAAAACAGAAAATTTTATCATAAAATTGTGTTCATATTTCCGATGGCATCTCGCAAGAATTATGTTGATTCATTAGATACAACAATAGATATTCACGATCAAAAACTTATCACTCTCTCAGAGGGTAAATTTTGAAAAGGCACCCCATAGTAAAGTAAGTCGTATTCACGACAAAATTAATCTTTTTTGAATTATGATTTTTTTCCATCAATTTTTACAGATTTCGTCGCCTTTTGACCGGGCATCATAACACTTACATCGCCCCGTTCTTAAAATTGTTTGACTTTAATTACTATTTCAGGGAAAATTTGTTTTTCTGTAAAATATAAATTTTCATGATTTTAAATTTAAAGACATCAAGAGTTTGATTGAATAATAAGTTTTTACTTTTTGTTTCCGGAATCCCAAAAATCCTTTTTTATTCTCACGAGATTCTTTACTTTCGAAACAAAATATCTTGGTGTGTTCATCGTATGCGCTATCTTACGTATACTCGTGTTTTTTTTGGACAAACTCTCATTCTTTCCGGTTTAGTTGCATATTTAGAATGAAATTTTTGTTTCAATTCGATAATATAAGCGGCAATCAATATTTTAAAATTTGAGAAATGCAATGTTATAATGTAAGTAAATGTAAGAATTACTTCTCTATCGTCGCTGAAAATAGACACATTGTCATCATTGTCATCAGTCTCAGAGGATTCAGAATCTGTGATCATTATTGCATCAGCAGAATTTTCCCTCACTGCTGAATAGTGAAAATTGCATCATTTTCCAAAATTGTATGTCATCATTATTTTAATACTTTGCCCCAATTTTCGTTTTCTGCCTACACGGTGCACACAAAACATCAGTTGCCTGCAGAAAATCTAATTTCTCAAGATGGGAAGAAGAAACCCGACTCAACGAATGTTTTTGATTTTTGCTAACATGAGTCTCAAAATTAAATGCAGCAAATAGTTTTGAATTTTGAATTCATTTTTACACCGCGATCTTAACTGAAACTGACAAAGTCAGGATTCGATCTGTGGCACGACATGCGTCGACAAGTTAAAGGCGCATTAGGCCGATGCAGCTGTGTGCATGTCCAGCTTTAAAGCTCGTACCGAGCAAATTGCGCTGCGGTACACTCCGCGCGTGCGGGTCGTAAAATTCACTGCACCGAAAGTATTGATCTTTCCACTCTGAAACTTTGCCATGATTGAGGTAAACCCCTAAGGCTTCTTTAAAAAAAATTAGGCCCAAGTTTGAATTTTTTTAATTTGTTTATTAGTTTTTACCTTTTTTCATTATATTTACTATAAAGGTTGTTTTATGGAAATGCTTATTTGAAAGCTGAGGAAAAGACGCATATTTCATTGGTTAGACGAATTTTTGTATCTTTATTAGATTTTACAGTATCGGTTGTTGAAAAAAGGCTCTTTCTTGAAAACGCGAAATTCAAAAAAATCATATCTCGAAAATTCCACGCACCGTATTGAAATACAAAAAATACGTGTCGAATCTATATATATATATATATATATATATATATATATATATATATATATATATATATATATATATATATATATATATATATATATATATATATATATATATATATATATATATATATATATATATATATATATATATATATATATATATATATATATATATATATATATATATATATATATATATATGTATATATATAACAGTTCGGCTGAAAAGTTCGTATCGTTTAATAGAAACACACATTTTTTTGCCAAAATTCGTTTTTATTATTCAACATAATTGCCATCAGAGGCGATACAGCGATTATAGCGATTTTCCAACTTTTCGATACCATTTTTGTAGTGCGATTTGTGCTTTGCCTCAAAATAGGCCTCAGTTTCAGCGATTACCTCTTCATTTCTTCTAAATTTTTTACCAGCGAGCATTCTCTTGATGTCTGAGAACAGGAAAAAGTCACTGGGGGCCAAATCTGGAGAATACGGTGGATGAGGGAGCAATTCGAAACCCAATTCGTTCAATTTCAGCATGGTTTTTCGTTGTGTTTTTGATCGATTGTGAGCTCACGCGGCACCCATTTTGCACAAAGCTTTCTCATATCCAAATATTCGTGAATAATATGTCCAACACGTTCCTTTGATATCTTTAGAGCGTCAGCTATCTCGATCAACTTCACTTTACGGTCATTGAAAATCATTTTGTGGATTTTTTTCACGTTTTCATCGGTAACAGACTCTTTTGGACGTCCACTGCGTTCATCGTCTTCGGTGCTCATATGACCAGTACGAAATTTTGCAAACCACTTACGAATTGTTGCTTCACCCGATGCAGAGTCTGGATAACACTCATCAAGCCATTTTTTGGTATCGGCGGCACTTTTTTTCATCAAAAAGTAGTGTTTCATCAACACACGAAATTCCTTTTTTTCCATTTTTTTCACAACAACAAAAGTAGCTTCACTCAAAATGCAATATCTCACAAACTAATAATCAGACAGCTGTCAAATTTATACACGTATCTTTTGAAGGTTGATACTAACTGAAAATGGTATGGATTTAATTCTAGTGGCGCCCTCTCATAGAAACGATACGAACTTTCCAGCCGATCTGTTATATAAATATATATATATATATATATATATATATATATATATATATATATATATATATATATATATATATATATATATATATATATATATATATATATATATATATATATATATATATATATATATATATATATATATATATATATATATATATATATATATATTCAGGAATCAGAACAATTGGCTCAAATGGCATGTTCCCCGTGATATTTAGAGATTTGTGCCTTGCCATCAATTTGTTTTTATCATCATTTTCTCGATGGTAAGGTTTGGACTAGGAGTATGGGAAAAATTGACGACACAAAAACATAAAAAAGCAGAAGTAAATTCTGTACCCCTTAGCGATGCTGAACAATCTGCTGGGAATCACATTTAGTGGAAGCAGAAGTAACTTCTGAAACTCTACGAGGTCCCGCACAGTCTGTTGTAGAATATATTTAGGTTTGTTACTATGTGCGTTCTTACTGATGAACAATGCGCAGTTAATGAAATCTATAACGCCCGAGAGGATTTAGAGATTTTACAAAAGCGACACCATTCTGCACTCCCGGAAGAATGCAGAACGATTCGCAGTATGTACGAGCAGAAGTAAATTCGGTATCCCATGAAGGATGCCAAACAATCTGCTAAACCCTATTTAAGGAGAATACAGAAAGGATTCATTCACTCCAGGAAGAACGATGAACCCTTCTGACTATAGCTCCTTACCACATTGGGTGAGAAACGAGAGAATATCCTTTAATTGTAACTCCGCATACACATACTCAACCATGTATGGATAACCAAAAACCCGGATACGTAGTTGCGTCAATGCGGGACAGTTACATATCAGGTGTTATGAAGTAGCATAATCGCATTCACACAAATCACACGAATAATACTAGGCACGTTGAATAGTAGCCATGTGATAAATGAGTTTGCAATGTCCAGTCAGATCTCTGACTAGAATATTGCAACGATGCTTGGAAAAATGCAGTAGACACTTTGCCATTTTCAGATTTAAATCTGGTAAAAATGCTTTTGTCTGAGCGCAAGTTTGCAAGCTGCGCCAGTTGCTGGCATGTTTGGATGCAGCCCAAGAACGAATCTTATCTGAACAAGTTGAAAGTGGTAAAGCTGGTTCAGGACCAACGAAATCATTCGTTGTACCAGCTCTAACCAACTCATCAGCCCATTCATTTCCAATAATACCAGAATGGCCGCACGGAACCACTCACGATTCCATTTCAACCAGAATATTAGTTGATTTTCTGAATTCGATTGGTTAAAATTTGGTACAACTAATTGTCGATTGTTGTTTTAACTAAACTGTCATTTTTGTTTTTCGATTAGCAGAAACGATGGTTGAAACAACTAATTTAACTGTTTGAAAAAAAAAAAAATGCTGTCAATTAGTGAGGGCACATACCTTTCAATTTCAACAAATATTTTAGTTGAAATAACTGGTGTTGTTATTGAAACAAAATTCTGTTAGTTGAAAAATAAATCGGTTTTATTTGTTTTAGACATTGCAAATAGTTGAATCAACTCGAACAATGTTATTAATTTGCGAAAATAATCAAAATATACTTACTGATACACGTCATAATATTTTTGAAATAAGTTCGGTATGTTGAGATTCATGAAATAAATATCGTTGTTAAAATATAAACAGTATTTTATATTGACATGTAATATCATTAGGGCTGGGAAAACCACCGATCACTGCTGATTTCAAGTGATCTTAACCAAGGTATAAATTATCATTACGATATCAGAACTGATCTGATCTCTAAGTGATTTTGATTTTTGTATGATCATGATCATGTCAAGTCGAGATCAGTAAAGATCTAAATTCTAAATAAATACTTCTGATTCGATCGGAAATGATTGATGTAGAAAAACGTTTTTAATCAGCATAAGTGCCCGGAGGGGCGAGTAAATTAGCGAAATTATCAAATTTACCTAAAATGAGTATTGAAAGATGATGCCTTCAAACAGTTGAACTAAAGTTATGCACTGATAATTTTAGTCAATTTATAAGAGATTGGATGCATCAACTGCTGGGAATTGGAATTTTGCGACGGCAATTCAAACGCGCCATTCAATCGCAGCGCGTTCTGTGTGTTTGAAACCCTTCGCTCCTGTTACTCTTATAAATTAAATTCATGTCAAAAAGCGTTTTATTGCTAATGCATGAACATCATCATCGGTATCAAACAGCTGGAAGTAAAACAGTATGCTGGAAGTAAATCAATGATCGAATTTGAAGCATAACATTTTTGCGCATACCTGAAAGATTACGAGATTATCATTCATTAACATTTTCTAATTTGTCTCCAAATCTTTTTCATCTTAAACAAGGTTAACTTTATAGCAACACCGCTGTTAGATGAACACTTGTTATCATAAATTTCTCAAATCGAATGAACACAATTTCACCAAACGCTTTAACCATCGATGTTGTTTTCATTAACATTTTGAAGCAACGCGAACAGATTTCTACTAAAAAAGTTGTTGATTTCGCATTGCGAATATTGTTTTGCTTTCAACTGTCTGCGGCTTTTGACAGCATTCAAAACAACATATGTTTAAACTACTTGAATATATGCAAAATAAATTCGTTTACCACAGATTCTATGCTGAAGTGTATTCCACACAGAATCGCGTAGATTTCTGCTTGAAAAACAGTACAGTATCTACCAAGTGAATGCGACTGCTCTAGCCTCATTTCACGACAGTAGACACCAGCACCAGCACGACCATTCAACAGAGAACCGTCCGTATAACAAACTATGTGATCATCAGGTTGTCGTTTAAAACAACCAGACAACCATTCTTCACGAAAAGGATATCTAACATTGAATGTTTTGAAAGGAAAACTGCATGTGAGGTTTAGGTCACTAGGAGCGAGTAAATACTTATCCCACGTAACCATTTGAGACCACAAGCGAGTGTGACTAGTAGCATAGTCTACAGGGTTACTGTTTCAAAGCCCTGTAACCTTAAGATGGTATGCACAAGATAATGCTTCTTGTTTTAGAAACACATGTAGTGGTTTAATGCACAGTAGTCTCTAGAGCAGCAGTAGGAGTCGTCGTGAATGCTTCTATCATCGCCATTAGGACCATCCTTTGGAGATGATTTAGGTTTGACTGAACTGTCGCGTCTTCTCCTTTCTACCACCACACAAGACATCCATTTACTAAAACTGGTCTAACAATAGTTGTGTAGATCCAATGAATGTATCTGGGTTTGAATCTCCATGATTTTCCAAAAGCTCGTCTGCATTGGCTGAAAGCCATGCAAGCTCTCTTAATCCTGAAGTCAATGTGAACAGACCAATTCAGTTTTGAATCAAGAATAACTCCGACGTATTTAACTTGATCAACCACAGTAACCTATGAACCGAAAAACTGTAACGGACGAGCTTCTGTGATTATGCTACGATGAATGAAAAGCACCATTGATGTTTTGCCCGGATTTACAGATAATCCAACCTGAATACACCATTGCTCAACAGATCGCAGGGCTTTACTGTATTAAATCAAAGAGAGTGTTAATGCTTATACCGATCAGCAATATATAATAATCGTCGGCAAAACTATAAGTCGGAAATCCAAGGTTATTAAGTTTCCTTAACAAACCATCAGCGACTAGGTTAGATAGTAGTGGGGATAGCACATGACCTTGAGAACACCCATAGACACTCAGCTTTTTAATCTCTGCTTGCCGAAGCGATGAACAAAGAAGTCGATTGCTAAGCATTGCGTGTATCCAATTTGTGATACTTGAAGGTATGCCATGATCACGGGCTGCTTCCAGAATTGAATTGAAAGAAACGTTATCAAAGGCACCTTCAATATCTAGGAAAACTCCCAAGCAAGATTGCTTCTGTGAGAAAGCTTTTTTAAAAATAGACGTAGATCAAAAGCAAGCTTTCATTTGTATCTGAGTTTAAAGAAACCGGTTTAACCATTTCCCAAAGAAACGAGTGCACATTTTGTATACATATTTGTGCTTAAATCATTTCTCAGTTCATCGAGCAGAACCGATTGGTATACGACATTTAGTTCTCCGGTCTTTAGTTTAAAAGTCGGTTTTCACAGTGACATAGCCTTTATATATGTGAAAGAACAGAAACACTACCATATGTCGACTTGATGTTTCTACACACTTAGAAAAAATCGGTTATATTTACGTCTCTATGGATGCACATAAAAGGAGCTTCCCAACTCACTTGAATTCACTTGAATTCTCAATTCAAGAAAATAAAAATATTCTTATTTTTACAGCTAATTCTGCTGAAGTTCACATTGAAACAGACACAAAATTTCTTTTTACATGCTAATGGATGTAATATACTATCAATACTAAAAAAATTACGTCATGCTTGAATTTACGCCAAGTTACTTTTAATGTACCCTACGGGGCGTTATATGATATGCATTATTAATATTATTAATTATTAAAATAACTCTATCAGAACATAAAAAGGAAGGTGAGTAGTTTCAGAGACACAACTGGATGAGATGAATACGAATGAAACTATGAAGACAGACAATATAAAGTTGTTAAAATTAAACTTATTTTGAATGGGAAGGTAAAACGATACTATTCAAAGTATTGACAAATGTTTTCTACAAATCTTGAGCACCTTTCTGGCAATTAATAGAAACTATGCTAATAAAAATGTTCGGCTTTTGAAGTAAACTAGTCATACACCCAACTTTCAACTCGGAATCAAAGTGCTGCTCAGCCAATGCGTCGGTTATCAATGAAAAGAAATGGTAGTCGGAAAGACCATGTTTGGAGAATGCGGCGTGTGCGGTTGCAGCTCCTAGGCAAGCTCTTTGATTGTATCCTGAGCCTGGTTTGCTTTATTTTTTCAGATGCATTGTTGTGTAATAAAATTACTTTGCCGTGTCTTGTAGCCTATTATGGTCGTTTTTGCCTTTCCCATATAGAAAGGAATATGCAATCACTTAAAAATTGCCAGTATAAATTGGTCATGTACCATTCGACTCATTTTGTTGAGCTGAGCAATGTGTGTGCGTGTATATTTGTGTGTATATGTGTCAAATAATCACACTCGGGGTTCTTGGAGATGGTTGAAACGATTTTCACAAACTAAGTTACAAATGAACGATCTTGGGGTCACATACAGGGTTCCTGAGTTTCATCCGGTGACGGAATTATAGGGAAAAGTGTATTATAAATGGTATACCGTCATTTAAAGCAGCGAAACGGAACACGTAAAGTGTTCTAAGCTGGCCTCAAATCTACTTCATTCGGTAGTCATTATTGTAGCAGACCAACTTCAATAATTTATCTTTCAAATCATAATCAAAATCAACGTCAATTAGTTATCATTTAAACAAAAACCAAATCTACCAAAGATCAAAGACTAACCTTAACCTATCCTAGAGAGATGCATTCTCACGATATCCTTCTCATCCTTACTCAAATCACAGACCATAAAACCCAAACCTAACATGCACCAAAAAAAACCCATACTCAGGCTACAGATCATAAATCTCAAATCTACATGTACCTAAAATTTTCCAATTCAATTAACACATCCCGCAAGTTTCAAAAATACATTTCTATTCGTCGCCGATCGTAAAACCACTGTCAAAACAAATGGCCTCAATTGCCTTCTCTAGTTTAACATCCCGTGAGTAAATAGCTTTCCCTCGACTTTACAATGCGATTAAGCCAACTAAACCATAACCTTGTGGAACACGCTATCGGTGCTATCGGCTTGATCGCAATTGATCGTGCCGATACACCATACTGAAAGGCACAAATATCCAAATAAGTAGGGGAACGTGCCACTTGGGTCAATTAGTTCTGAATCCTGACTTTGAATAAAACTGAGAAGAGTCATTTATCCTCGACTTTAACTATATAAGTCTTTCGCCAAAGAAGTATGGTTGTGTTGGGGAGTGGAGTGGGGGAGTGGGGGTCCGGGTATAAAGGGAAAGCATAAATTACATGTCATTTAAGGCCATCGTCCAAGTACTGTGCGTGGGTGGTTTTAGGCAATTTTTGATGGAAATTGCGAAAAATTTACCAAAACCAAGAACATAAAGACCTTCGAAAAACTTTTATCTATCTGCAGGGCACAAATGGCGGAAAAATTCGGAGGATTTTCCGAGTGTTATCAAAAATAGCTCTGAAAAATGATTGTTTTCAAATATTTGGAAAAATAAACCTTTTTCTGGCTGCAAGGATTACATTCAGACACATTTTTGGAAAGGCTTTCCACGTTTTTCATAGAAAATCAACGAACTTCATATAACCAATTTCGTTGTATTTTGACGATTTAAAAGAACTAATTAAAATTCAGATTATTTCGCAATGATGCTAATTCAATTTAAAAACGGAATAATGTTCATTCTGTAAAGTTTTCTAAGTTTTCCACAGAAGAAGATCAATTTGGCAATGAACTGAAGAAAATCTGCTTCAGTTTGAATGTGCGTAATAATTGTGAAATATCACAAAAACACTAATTTTTCAGAGCTATTTTTTAAAACACTCGGAAAATCCTCCGAACTTTTCAGCCATTTTTGCACTGCCGATAGATAAAAGTTTTTCAAAGGTCTGTATGTTTGAGGTTTTCGTAAATTTTTCAAAATTTCCATCGTAAATTTCCTGAAACCACCCGCGCGCATGGTACTGGGACGATGGCCTTAACAGAGTTTGAATTTCGTATATATAAATGATTGATTCTGTTACTGAAAAAAGCAAAGTCTTGGGATTACATTCCTTTCGTGGAGTTTGGCCTTTCTGTTTCAACATACTTCGCAGCCGATTCTTGGCGTACAGAATCATTGCATGGCTAGTAGTATGGATCCTACTCATGCTACGAAGTGTTACAGAAGTGGGTTTCACTTTTCCAGTTCGCTTTTGATAATTTGTGTAGTTAACACGCAGTTATAGATAATTTTCTTCTGACTGAGTTGGATGAGGTTTCGACGTATTATTTGGAAGAGTTGTTTGATATCGCGGTAGATGGCGTTATCCGTGCTGGGATATAGGGTAGATGCAAATACATCATATTAACAAGATATGCAGCTCTCACATTTCCCGTACAAATTATTGGCATCCTTTTTGCGAATATGGCGCCCTCATGCGAGTCCGCATCGAATCTCGTACATAAAAAGTAGAGGAGAGAAATGTCAAATTCGTGCGAAAGAAATATTGAATGTGATGCCATGCGATGGCGTTGCTGAAATGAAAATTGATTTCGCTCCAAGCTGACCGGGTCTGGTAGATGGCAAGTGACATGTAATCATCTAGGGTTTTTGTCTTTGGTAAGTTGGTTGTAGTTCAAAAATTGTGTCCGATATTGTTGTGTGTGCATGAGGTTGTTAAATGTTAATTGTGAAATGTGCTGAGTGGGGTGGTATTCGGTCCGTACTGTTTCATAAAACGGTAATAAGCCTCTGATTCCAGGCTAACGACGGTGAGGTCCAGTGTAGCAGATAGTAGCACTATTATAATAGTGCTGGTTTACCACTGTTTTATCTGCTGTTCCGAATGATCATTTTGATTTTGTATATATATATATATATATATATATATATATATATATATATATATATATATATATATATATATATATATATATATATATATATATATATATATATATATATATATATATATATATATATATATATATATATATATATATATATATATATATATATATGTATGTATATATAGCAAGCAGTTTTGAACGCAGTCGATAATAACCCGATCAGCCACACCGGACGACTACAACATCAACGACACCCGGTCACGAGTAGATTCGAGTAACACGAGTTTGTCTTTTTTAAAAAGCTCGAATATAAATAATCAAGTTTAACTTGCGCAACAAAAAACCCACGAACGAAAGCGAGGAATATTCTAACCGCTGGTTATTCGATTTCGCAAAAAAGTGTGTCCTGATTCTGTTAAGAAACAGACGATCATGCGCGTCGCCTCATCAAACAGAAACGAAACACAATTTTCGATGGTAGAGCTCTCACTTGCGCTCTTGTTTCGTAACAAGAAAGCTCTGGGGTTAGACAAAATCAAATTGAACTTATTGAAAAATTTGTCTAGTTCATCCAAAAGGCGCTTATTGAATTTATTCAATAGGCTTCTTGAGGATAATATTGTCCCACATGACTGGAGACAAGTAAGAATTGTCGCCATTCAGAAACCGCCAGGGAAACCAGCCTCCGATTACAATTCGTATCAGCCGATTGCATGCTTTCCTGTATCCGGAAATTGTTCGAAAAAATGATTCTGTTTTGTCTAGACAATTGGATCGAGACTAAAGGATTACTTTCCGATATACAATTTGGTTTCCGCAGAGGCAAATGAACGAACGATTGGCTCCCAACCGAAATTCAAATGGCATTTGCTCATAAAAACAAATGGCATCAGTTTTCCTAGACATCAAAGAGGCTTTTAACTCAGTTTCCATAAACATCCTATCTGAGAAGTTGCATCAGCATGGTCTTTCACCGATTTTGAATAACTTTTTGTACCATAGGACCCTAAGCTGCCGATCTGCAAGGACCATTGCAAGACACCCTCGACCATTTGTGAACATGGGCTCTTCAAATGGGTATCTAGTTCTCTACGGAGATAACTGAGCTGGTTGTATTTTCAAGGAAGCTAGAACAGCACAATTATAGCTCCAACTAAGGGTGAAACCATAGTTCAGGTCTTCACATTTAAATATCTCGAGGTCTGGTTCGACTCCAAAGGCACCTGGGGATGTCAAATTAGGTATCTGAAACAAAAATGCCAGCAGAGAATTAATTTTCTACGCACAATAACCTTGGTGGGGTGCCCACCCAGGAGACCTGATCAGGTTGTACCAAACAACGATATTGTTCGTAATGCAACATGGATGCTTCTGCCTCCGGTCCGCCGCGAACACCCACTTCATTAAATTGGAAAGAATTCAGTATCGTTGTTTGCGCATTGCCTTAGGTTACATGCAGTCGACTCATACGATGAGTCTCAAAGTGCTCGCGAGCGTCTTAACGTTGAAAAATCGATTCTGGGATCTCTCATATCGATTACTAAACCAATTAGTCATATCGATCTTGAATCCGATGGTGGTTGAAAACTTCGAAAGGCTTGTCGAGCTCAATTCTCAGACCCGTTTTATGTCCTTGTCTTTTGATTACATGGCTCAGAATAATAATCCTTCTTCGTTTGTTTCAAACCGTGCTCATTTCTTGGATACTTCTGATTCTACTGTGTTACACATTCATGAGGATTCGTTGAATTCCGGCCTCAAGTGTCTTCAAATATTTTTATAATAAATTTAGAACAGTCAACTGTGGAAAGATGTTTTATACTGACGGATCAAACATCAATGAGTCCACAGGCTACGGTATCTTCAATCAGAACATCACTGCTTCATACAAACTCTGAGATCCGGCTTCAGTATACATTGCAGAATTAGCTGCTATTCAATACACCCTCGAGATCATTGAAACCTTGCCCAAAGACGAATACTTTATTGTCACGGACAGTATGAGCTCAATAGAAGCTCTCTGGTCAATGAAGCCAAAAAAGTATCCCCCATATTTCCTGGGGAAAATACGGGAACACATGAGAACTTTAAATGAACGGTCTTATTCAATATCGTTAGTCTGGGTCCCTCCGCATTGTTCCATTCCAGGAAATGAAAAGGCGGACTCATTGTCAAAGGTGGCGAGGTGATATTTATGAAAGACCAATCTGCTTCAATGAATTTTTCAGTATCTCTCGTCAGAAAACTCTCGAAAGTTGGCATACTTCATGGAGAAATGGCGAACTGGGACGATGGCTACATTCCATTATCCCTAGGGTATTAACGAAACCTTGGTTCAGAGGGATGAACGTGAGTCGCGGTTTCATTCATGTTATGTCGCGGCTCATGTCAAATCACTACACTTTCCACGCACATCTTCAGCGTGTTGGGCTCGCGGAGAGCAATCTCTGCACCTGTGGCGACGGTTATCAGGACATCGAACGTGTCGTGTGGTCGTGCGTAGGTGGAAGCTACTGGAATCCCTTAGGGCTCGAGGTAGACCGCCTGAGGTTCCAGTTTGGGATGTGTTGGCGAGTCTGGACAGTTTATATATGCTTTTCATATACCAGTACCTCAAACACATTGATATACAAGTGTAATGTGTTATTCCTCACTCAGAAGGTATAATCTCCACCTGCAGGTTCTACACTAACATCCGCCCGATTCTCCCGATCCCCGACCCTGTCCACCATCTTTGTTGGAACTAACAAGATCTTTTTTTATCACTAACTTTCTTGGTTCCCCTTCCCCCGTCTTTTCACCATCTCGATGCCACTAATCAGATCTCTGTCGTTTTTAGACATCTTGTTCCCACAACCCCCTGTTTACCAAGTTTTCAACAGTATTCACTTCTCCTTCATTCTCTTTCGTAACACCCAGAGAACCATCACCGCCCACTGAAGACCACTCCAATCGATGACCAACATGCGGGCCACCCACCGGGCCTTCGTAGCCTGGAGGTGTTTCCCGAGGACCCACACGGACCGAAGGATGCGGCCAATATAGATATTTACTAACACCATCTGGAAGGCTCTCATGCTATATTCAATTCACCGGCCACTACCGATCGCCAGCTGAAAGCTGGATTTTCGAGAATCCGCGACCCCGATACTACATTCCATAATGATACTATTCTAGTTTTAAGTTAGACGATAATTAAGATTAGAAAATACCCTTGGTATCCTAGAGCCTAAGCAGTGTGCCTTAAAATTATGAAAATATGATTCTGTAAATCAAAAAATGAATTTATTATTGTAACTTTGCTCCGAGAAGTGTTCATTATCGAGATATTAAGAAGTGAAACTCAGAGAACTCTAAGAAACAACATCATTTTAACAAGTCATACTTGATTCTATATATACAAGAACAATTATTCTAAATGACATATACAATTATCCATAACGAACCTATTTTCGATTCAACTTTATTATTCAGAACATGTTCAGATTTAAACAGATATAGAGATATGCTGTTTACCTACAGTTTACTACCAAATGGTAAGTACTCTTGAATTGCTTACCTGAAATAATAACATTCAAATAGTCATGTATCGTAGAATAGGCAGCAGTTTATAACAAATTTCTTGCGAAACACTGTATTAGTATGGGGCATTCAAAGCGCTGTAAATCTTCTATAATAGCTGAACAATGAAGTTTATCAGGAAACATTATTGGAAAACTGAATGGTCTAAAGTAGTGTTTCTCAAACTCACCCGTGTGTTGCCACGCGCTGGGGGGTCGATATCGACCCCTTTGGGAATGACTGGTCTAAAGTATTCATACCCAACGGGTCGATATCGACCCCCAGTACGTGGTAGCACACGATAGCGCTTAAGACATATCATAAAGGGGAGTTTTGGCTCAGTTTCCATGAACATCCTACCTGAGAAGTTGCATGGTCTTTCACCGATTTTGAATAACTTTTTGTACCATCTATTGTCCGAGAAATACATGTAGTTCGGGCATGGTGATTTGTCAATACGATTCAGTTACATGGGTTTTCCTCAGGGCTCATGCTTGAGCCTCCTTCTATACAATTTTCACGTAAACAATATTGATGAATGTATCAATACATCTTGCACGCTAAGACAATTTGCCGACAACAGCGTTGTGTCTATTATAGGACCCTAAGCTGCCGATCTGCAAGGTGATGGTTCTCTGGGTGTTACGAAAGAGAATGAAGGAGAAGTAAATACTGTTGTAAACTTGGTAAAAAGGGGGTTGTGGGAACAAGATGTCTAAAAACGACAGAGATCTGATTAGTGGCATCGAGATGGTGAAAAGACAGGGGAAGGGGAACCAAGAAAGTTAGTGATAAAAAAAGATCTTGTTAGTTCCAACAAAGATGGTGGACAGGGTCGGGGATAGGGAGAATCGAGCGGATGTTAGTGTAGAACCCGCAGGTGGAGATTATACCTTCTGAGTGAGGAATAACACATTACACTTGTATATCAATGTGTTTGAGGTATTGGTATATGAAAAGCATATATAAACTGTCCAGACTCGCCAACACATCCCAAACTGGAACCTCAGGCGGTCTACCTCGAGCCCTAAGGGATTCCAGTAGCTTCCACCTACGCACGACCACACGACACGTTCGATGTCCTGATAACCGTCGCCACCGGTGCAGAGATCGCTCTCCGCGAGCCCAACACGCTGAAGATGTGCGTGGAAAGTGTAGTGATTTGACATGAGCCGCGACATAACATGAATGAAACCGCGACTCACGTTCATCCCCCTGAACCAAGGTTTCGTTAATACCCTAGGGATAATGGAATGTAGCCATCGTCCCAGTTCGCCATTTCTCCATGAAGTATGCCAACTTTCGAGAGTTTTCTGACGAGAGATACTGAAAAATTCATTGAAGCAGATTGGTCTTTCATAAATATCACCTCGCCACCTTTGCCAATGAGTCTGCCTTTTCATTTCCCGGAATGGAACAATGCGGAGGGACCCAGACTAACGATATTGAATAAGACCGTTCATTTAAAGTTCTCATGTGTTCCCGTATTTTCCCCAGGAAATATGGGGAATACTTTTTTGGCTTCATTGATCAGAGAGCTTCTATTGAGCTTATACTGTCCGTGACAATGAAGTATTCGTCTTTGGGCAAGGTTTCAATGATCTCGAGGGTGTATTGAATAGCAGCTAATTCTGCAATGTATACTGAAGCCGGATCTCAGAGTTTGTATGAAGCAGTGATGTTCTGATTTACCGTAGCCTGTGGACTCATTGATGTTTGATCCGTCAGTATAAAACATCTTCCCACAGTTGACTGTTCTAAATTTATTATAAAAATATTTGAAGACACTTGAGGTCGTACGTGTTCCGGAATTCAACGAATCCTCATGGATGTGTAACACAGTAGGATCAGAAGTATCCAAGAAATGAGCACGGTTTGAAACAAACGAAGAAGGATTAATATTCTGAGCCATGTAATCAAAAGACAAGGACATAAAACGGGTCTGAGAATTGAGCTCGACAAGCCTTTCGAAGTTTTCAACCACCATCGGATTCAAGATCGATATGACTAATTGGTTTAGTAATCGATATGAGAGATCCCAGAATCGATTTTTCAACGTTAAGACGCTCGCGAGCACTTTGAGACTCATCGTATGAGTCGACTGCATGTAACCTAAGGCAATGTGCAAACAACGATACTGAATTCTTTCCAATTTAATGAAGTGAGTGTTCGCGGCGGACCGGAGGCAGAAGCATCCATGTTGCATTACGAACAATATCGTTGTTTGGTACAACCTGATCAGGTCTCCTGGGTGGGCATTCCACCAAGTTCCGGTTATTGTGCGTAGAAAATTAATTCTCTGCTGGCATTTTTGTTTCAGATACCTAATTTGACATCCCCAGGTGCCTTTGGAGTCGAACCAGACCTCGAGATATTTAAATGTGAAGACCTGAACTATGGTTTCACCCTTAGTTGGAGCTATAATTGTGCTGTTCTAGCTTCCTTGAAAATACAACCAGCTCAGTTTTCTCCGTAGAGAACTAGATACCCATTTGAAGAGCCCATGTTCACAAATGGTCGAGGGTGTCTTGCAATGGTCCTTGCAGATCGGCAGCTTAGGGTCCTATGGTACAAAAAGTTATTCAAAATCGGTGAAAGACCATGCTGATGCAACTTCTCAGATAGGATGTTTATGGAAACTGAGTTAAAAGCCCCTTTGATGTCTAGGAAAACTGATGCCATTTGTTTTTATGAGCAAATGCCATTTGAATTTCGGTTGGGAGCAGCACAAGACAATCGTTCGTTCATTTGCCTCTGCGGAAACCAAATTGTATATCGGAAAGTAATCCTTTAGTCTCGATCCAATTGTCTAGACAAAACAGAATCATTTTTTCGAACAATTCTTACTTGTCTCCAGTCATGTGGGACAATATTATCCTCAAGAAGCCTATTGAATAAATTCAATAAGCGCCTTTGGGATGAACTACGCAAATTTTTCAACAAGTTCAATTTGATTTTGTCTAACCCCGGAGCTTTCTTGTTACGAGACAAGAGCGCAAGTGAGAGCTCTACCATCGAAAATTGTGTTTCGTTTCTGTTTGATGAGGCGACGCGCATGATCGTCTGTTTCTTAACAGAATCAGGACACACTTTTTTAGCGAAATCGAATAACCAGCGGTTAGAATATTCCTCGCTTTCGTTCGTGGGTTTTTTGTTGCGCAAGTTAAACTTGATTATTTATATTCGAGCTTTTTAAAAAAGACGAACTCGTGTTACTCGAAGTAAGACCTAAGAACTTAATGACTGCCGTTAGTTTTATTTCGCATAATTTAACCAAACTTCTAGAATCTAACTGCTGACCATCTACTCGTGACCGGGTGTCGTTGATGTTGTAGTCGTCCGGTGTTGCTGATCGGGTTATCGACTGCGTTCAAAACTGCTTGCAAGGCAGATTCCGAATTGTACATACATTAAGGTTGTATTGAATTCCGTTCGGTTAACTCGTCCCTCCTTAAGATATCAAACCGTCCCGGTTTGTTGCTAGGTGGTTTCTTTATGGTACTTTGTTGAACTAGAGTTGCTCATGTTTTTACTTGTTCCTTATGGTCAATGGTTAATGCTTCGGGATTTTGGTTTTTTGGTTTGAAAACCATTATGTTCTGGAGAGATTTCTTCTTCATAGTTAGCATAACTATTACTCCGAATATGATGCAAACGCTGGACAAGGTTAGTGAAGTGTATGTTTGTGCTTCTTGCTTAGAAGTAAAATCCTCTAGAAAGTGTCTATTTTTGATGTGTAGTTCTTTGAGTAGTGGGCTCGAAGTGGGTCTCTTTTATGCTTGGCCCGTCCAGAGGCAATACAATTGGTGATTCGGTTATTGTTAATTCGGTATTTTCGAATTTCGAGCCATTGATGGCAACGGAACAGTTATGATACTCAATCATTAATGTTCCAGTTAGTTTTCGGGTTGATAACCCACATGTTCTCTGGAGCTTTGTTGCTGTTATGTTTTTAAGATGATGTGGTTTCTTGAGATTGATTTTATTTCGGTTGGTTTAGTAACGTCGGTGAATGTACAATTAGCGGAGAAGCCTTGAAGTACTTTTGAAAAGCAGGTATCGCCTGTGACATCTAGTAGGTTGTCCGGTGAACAACTGTTATTGGTCAGTATTTGGCGGCATTTCCTGATGATGAAGTAAATAGTAGATTCCTTTTGCATGACGAGAGTCGACGGTAGCTTGATGCCTTTTTTCCGTACTACTAATGGTTTTTTTTTGTTTCGATTATAGAGGTTTTAACCTTAAGGTCATTCGCCTCTTCGAGCCAGAAAAACTTTCTGACCCTATGTGCGGGGTTGGGAATCGAACCCAGGCGGGCTGCGTGAAAGGCATCGACTTACCCATCACACTATACCCGTCTCCCTATACCTACTAATGGTTCTAAAATGAAGTTATTATACTTTGAATATTCTATAAATGGGATTGATACAATGAATATGATTTCTTCTTTGTTATAATAAGCAGATAGTACTAAATAATCGTAAGTTTCCTCTTCGTTAGATAAGAATATTCCCCTTTCTTCTAATTTCATAGTGGCGAATTCAATTTCTTTTGTAGAGAGGATATGTTTAGAGATGATTTTTAGTTTGGCAAATTTGACGGCTTCGGCTATGTCTTCTAGATGAGTTTTAAGTTGATCAAGATTGAAATTAATTCTAAAGGTTTCCTGGATAAGTATAAAGTTTTTCTTAACTTCATTTTCGTAACGTGCTACGATAATATTTCTTTTTGCCTTTCTCATATAGAAAGGCTATGCAACCACTGTGAAAATCGACTTTTTAACCGAGGCCCGGAGGGCCGAATGTCATATACCATTCGACTCAGCTCGACGAACTGAGCAAATGTCTGTGTGTGTGTCCGTCCGTGTGTGTGTGTGTGTGTGTGTGTGTGGTGTGTGTGTATGTAACAAACATATGCACTAACTTTTCTCAGAGATGGCCAAACCGATTTTCACAAACAAAGATTCAAATGAAAGGTCTCATAGTCCCATAGCCTGTTATTAAATTTCATTCCGATCCGACTTCCAGTTCCGGAGATATAGGATGATATGTATCAAAAAAGTGAAAAAAATATGCACTCACTTTTTTCAGAGATGGCTGAACCGATTTTCACAAACTAAGATTCAAATAAAAGGTATTATGGTCCCATAGCTTGCTATTGAATTTCGTTTGAATGTGACTTCCGGTTCCGGAGTTATATGGTAATATGTGAAAATTTGAGAAAAAGTTTACACTCAATTATCTCTGGAACAACTCAACCGATTTTCGCAAACTTAGATTCAAATGAAAGGTCTTATAATATCCTAAAAATTTGTGGAACATTTTATCTGGATCCGATAAGTGGAAAATTACCAATTTTATTAGTATTTTTCCACGAACGATGGTTAAAAACAGGTACAAATCCCATAAAACTGTCTGATAAATTCTTCTAGTTTGCAGAGCTTGTTAGTTTGTGGGCATGAAAACTTAATTCGGCACTACTGGTCCCCTCTTTTCCTGTTCTGAGAGCACCGAAAGTAGAGAAGAAAAACTCCTAAAACTCAATTCACTTCGATTTCTCTGCGATGCTTGAACCGATTTTCACAAATCTTGTTTTGAATTAAAGTTCATACTGTCTTTAAACCTACTGTGAAATTTCATCCGGATCCCACTTCCGGTTCCGCAGTTACAGGGCGATGAGTGTCAAAGTTTTCAAATCGTCATATAGAGTGACAATATGTACAACACCGAAAGAAGAAGAAAACACAAAACGAACAAGGCGTGCTTTTTTTTTCAGCTATTTATTTATTTACAATCAACAGACACAATTTGGTCCTAATGATAATTCCTAATAATATTCAGAAAATTTGTACGTATTCTGCTTCGTGACACATTAAAATCATACCCAGATGAAACGCGGTTGAACGATCTCTGTAAACCAATAATAGAACCGTTTGCGCCATAGTTGGTACGTCGTATAGGAAGTCGAAGAAAAGCACTGTTGCGGAGAGCTCTGGGTCGCACATTAATATTAATTTCGTTGAGCAAAACGGGACAGTTGAATATATCTGCTATTATCACAGCGCGTGATAATTCTCGTCGCACTTGTAATGTGTCGAGACCCATTAATAACCCGCGACTTTCATAACTAGGTAGTTGATGAGGATCGGTCCACGGCAATCGACGAAGAGCGAAGCGAACAAATCTACGCTGTATTCCCTCAATTCTATGAGCACCGTTCAGGTAGCATGGGTTCCAAACTGCCGAGCAATATTCGAGAGTTGAACGAACAAACGAGCAGTAAAGCGATTTTAGACAGTGTATGTCTGTGAAGTGCTTAGTTATTCTCATTAAGAATCCTAAGCTACGGGAAGCTTTAGCTACAATGTAACTGATGTGATGCTTGAATGTAAGTTGCTCATCGAGATGGACGCCAAGATCCTTAACGCTAGTAGATCTTCCAATCGAGGATCCATCCTGAAAGTATTCGACATGCAATGGCATTTTTCTCCTCGTGAACGTAATGGCCGAGCATTTGTCTGGATTTACAATCATACGGTTAACTTTACACCAATCTGCGAAGATTAACAATTGCCGCTGGAGAAAGGCTACGTCTTCTAAGTTGCGGATGATGTGATAGATCTTGACATCATCAGCAAACGATAAGCGAGGACCTTCCAAGGCAAAATTTACATCATTGAAGTACAGTAAAAATATTAACGGTCCTAGATGACTACCCTGTGGTATTCCGGATGATGCGAGGAATTCTCCGGAAGTATGATCGTCAATTTTAACTGCTAAACGACGATTCCTAAGATACGACTGCAACCAACGAAGAATGTTCGAACTGAATCCAAGTCCGTCCAACTTAGCAACCGTGATGTCGTGGTTGATTATATCGAAAGCGGAGGAAAGATCTGTGTAGATAACGTCCGTTTGTAAACCGTTAGACATTGCATCAAACACATAAGACAAAAACCATAGTAAGTTTGTGGTTGTTGAGCGGTTTGGCATGAAACCGTGTTGAGTATCGACGATATTTTGCTTGCAGTGATTGAAAATTGGTGTCAGTATAACCTTTTCGAACAGCTTTGGTATAGCGCTAAGGGAAGTGATACCGCGGTAGTTGTTTATATCTTTTTTATCGCCTTTCTTGAGGACTGGGAACATAAAGGAAGCTTTCCATAAATTGGGGAAAACTTCTGTAGCGAGAGACATTCGAAACAATTTGCAGAGGGGAGCGATTACTCCACGCGAGCACTTTTTAAGAATAACTACCGGTATTCCATCAGGGCCTGGAGAATTTGAGGCTTTCATTCCTACAATTGCCGTCCGTATTGAGTCTTCGTCAATATTGATGCAGTTCAATGAGTTATTAGACAGGGGAACGTTAAGTGCTGCGGCAGCAATTTGCTGCTGAGTCAGGATTTCATTTGAAAAAACCCTAGAAAACTTTTCCGCAAACATCTGGCAGATTTCCTGTGTGCACGAACCAGTACGATCTCCAAAGCTCATTGAATTGTGTTTTGTTCTATTTCGTACACGTTGTGTAGTGATGTCAATAATAATAATAACAATCCTACTACATGTTTCATGCTGCTGATTCATGCTGTTTAGCACGCAGTTGTAACAGAAACGCAGGTTCGTTTCGTTAGATTTAGTTTAATTGGTTTAAACGAAATAGAGCATGAGATAGTAAGTATAAGTTTAACTACGTTCAAAACTGTTCCAATTTGTAGGTCATATGTGTTGGTAGCAAACGAACCACCTTCGGCTATTCCGTTCATCTGAATCCGGTTTCGGGAGAATTGGAAATAGTGATTAGAAACTGCAAAAAGGATCTCACTCACTTTTCTTGGAGATGGCCGAATAGATTTTCACAAACTTAGGTTCAAAAGAAAAGTCTTACAGTTTCATACGGAATTCCTTAATTTGTTGTGGATATTATTTTCGGTTCCGGGACTCCAGGTTAAACAGGATTTATAGAGTTTGTGAGATTAGATCCGAACAAATTATCCTATTCCTATTCAATAAACAGTTGTTTTTGCGAATTTCACGGTTATATTTATGATGTAATGAGTAATATGAGAAAGGCATCATTACACCACTAGGTGGATTAAAATAGTAAAAATTCTGTAGATTTCTTTGGGTGACAGATCTTCATGTCTTCTTTTAACACATCTGAAAATTTCCGCGAGAGTAGAGTGAAATCATTCGACGATTCCATTTGTTTTGCTGTGGTTTACTGGTGTGAAGTGTATTTGAATATCGAGATCGTTTAGTAGCCCTCGAATTTCTGCTGATTCAATGACTGGTTCATTGTAACTGATTATCAGAGTAAAGGCTAAAAATGCTTCCCTTCGAGATTTTATAGGAATTATAATGCCGAATCTAAAGAATTTTTCTACTGCTGTCAAAAATATGTCCAGTTGAGATATGGAGATGTCCGTATGAATGATTTCAAATGGTCTTTTTGGAACAGGTGATTGGTGTATAGTTATTTTGTATGGGTGTCGGTGTTTATTCTTGTTGCAAGTTTTGCATACTTTGATATATTTGCGGATCTTCTGTTTCATTTTTGGGAAATAGAAGTTCCGTGATAGTATCATATTGTTCTCCCAGATTCCTCTGTGGGCTGAATTGTGTATTTGTTCGATTTTTTCATTCTGTTCTTCCAGTGTTTTTAAGTCTGTGAGGAGAGTTTGTGAAATGGTTACCCGGAGTGTTTTATTTAGGCTAAAGTAGTTCTTATAGACAATTTGGATCGTAGGTATGATTCGTTCTGGACAGAAGATGCAATTTAGCTTCCGAATATCCATATACTCCTTAACAATTCTCAAAATGGTTAGTACCCCGAAGTTGATCTTAGTGATAGTTCTTCTGAAAACTCGAGGAAAAACCTCCTCTAGTATATCGCAATTTTAAGCACAATTTTTTTGGAATAACAGTTGATTGGTTTCAGTGTCATCGGAAAAATTGCGGCTTTCTCAGTCAAATGGATATAGGCAAACGATTTGTTTATAAAATTGCCCAGTGGGCAATTTTATAAACAAATCGTTTGCCTATATCCATTTGACTGAGAAAGCCGCAATTTTTCCGATAAAACTCCAAAACAGTCGATATATACAAACTTGGTTTCAGTGTCATTAAAACAAATTCGGTTGAATGCATGGTGGCTTCATCGGAGTTGCTTTCGTCGTTGATTTCTTCATCTGTTTCGTTTGCATTTATCTCTGTAGGAAGTCTTGATAATGCTTCGGCCACAACATTTTGTTTACCTGGGCGATAGCGAATGTCATAGTCATATTCTTCTAGTTGAAGCCTCCATCGAATCAGTTTGCTACTTGGGTGTTTTAGATTAAGTCCGTAGGTTAAAGGTTGGTGATCTGTATAAAGTACAAACCTTATGCCAAATAAATATGGGCGGAAATACTTGCAGGCCCAAACGATGGCTAGCAGCTCTTTCTCAATTGCAGACGGGTTTTCCTCAGACTTGGTCAGAGTCCTTAATGCGTAGGCAACTGGCCCATCGCTGCCAATTTGTCCTTGTGAGAGGACAGCACCTATTGCATGATGCGATGCGCCTGTGGTGAGTATAAACTGTTTGTCTGGGTATTGTAGAATTGTGCTGCTTGTATTGTAGAATTGTGCTGCTTGTTAGAATTTGTTTGCAATTTTCAAATGCTTCTAAGAATTCTTTGGAGTGAGCTACTATCTCGCCCTTCCTGAGTGATTTTGTTAGTGGTTTTGCAGTCTTCGCAAAATCACGTATAAATTTCCGGTAGTAGCCTAATACACCGAGGAATCCTCTTAGTTCTTTTTCGTTATTGGGAATTGGCCAGTTCTGAATAGCTTCAATTTTGTTTGGGTTAGGTTTTTCTCCATCTGGTGTGACGACGAGTTCTAAGAACGCTGCTTCTTTTTGTAAAAATTCGCTCTTATCGAGCTGGATTTTCATGTTGAATTTCCTAAGGCTTTCAAATATTTTAGTTAAATTTTCGATGTGTTTCTGTAAGCGATAACACGATGATGTCGTCCATATAGACGAGACATCTATTGCCTATGTGTTCTCTTAAAGTATTATCCATCACACGTTGAAAGGTTGATGGTGCGTTTCTGAGCCCGAATGGAATTCTAAAGAATTCGTAGTGCCCATGCTCTACGCTAAATGCTGTTTTAGGAATATCTTCAGGGTGAACTTCGATCTGGTGGAAGCCCGATGCGAGAACTAATGTAGTGAAATATGAGCATCGACCTAGCTTGTCGAGTATATCGCTAATATTTGGAATAGGGTAGCTATCCGCGATAGTTTTGTCATTGAGCTTTCCATAGTAAATAACTAATCTCCATTTTTGTTGGCTGGATGCATATAATTTTTTTGGTACCACCCATACTGGTGAGGACCATGTACTATCTGAGGGTCTAATAATGCCTTGGGACAACATTTTTTCGATTTGAGTTTGAACTTCTAAAAGGGGTTACGGTATGATTTTGAATGGACAGGGAGATCGTCCTTCGTTTTAATACGATGTTTAATTGCGTTGGTAAGCTAAGGTTTTGGTTTTCCAGGTGGAATATATCTTTTTCTTCTATATTGAGATTGTTTAGTCTTCGTTGGTCATAGAATGATCAATTAAGGTAGGGTCGAATGGGGTCTCGTTTTTCTTAGGTGTGTCAATTTTAGTGGTTTCAAAATTGTTAATGTCGGTAAATATCACGCGGTTCGGGCTGATTGCTTTGGTTTTGCACCAGTACGAATGTTTTGTTGGATTTTGCTGTGTACAATCCGGGTAATACAACAACTTCGTTGGTCAAAGGGAGTGAGTGTTTAACATAAAACTCTCCGTCTTCTACTGGTGTAAGAAGTTTCGTTATAAGTTGTTCGTTAGCGTTAAGCTTTAATGAGTAAAAATCAGGGTATTTTCGAAGCATTTTAAGTTTACCATATGGGAATTGTAGTTCGTTGGATTCGGTGATGATATTGACCTTGAGTTGTTGCAAAGACTCGTAGCCTATCAAGCCACCGAAAAATGTGTGAAATTCAAATACATAAAATGTAAGTTTTTTGTGTCGGAAATTTGTTGGAAAGGGTTAAATTTGACATAACGGTTGACGGTATGAACTCCGTTGATGTTTCTAACCCTCGTAGGAGGTGCACAACCACTATTTTCTATATTCACGTGTCTTGGGCTAATGTAGTTTTTATTAGCCCCGGTGTCGATTAAAAACTTCAATGGACCTTTGGATGTTTCGATCGCTATGAAGGGAAGGAAGTTATTTAAGTTTTTTGAGAGGAATCTTGAATTATCTGAAAATTTAACTCTTCTACTGGTTCTGTGCTTTGGTTTGATGGTTCGTGGTCGATTTGGTCTTCGTAAAAGGGGTTCTGGTCAGGTTGATATTGATCGTTTATAGGGTAAAGTTCAGTAGCAGCAGGATACCAATATTGTTGTTCATGCTGATGTTGCATGGATTCTACGTCAGGTGTTTGTTCTTCGTGAAAATTGGGACGATAGTTACTATTCATATAGTTAATGTTCTTACTTCTTATGGAAGGGTCGACTTCCATAGGCATGGGAGCTTGTTGTTGGGGTTGGCGAAATTAGAAAGGTGGTCTTCTCGGAAATTGGTTAGTACGTGGTTGAAAGTGGTTCGGTCGGGTCTGAAAATGATTTTGTGGGGAGCTGTAAGGGTTCGGTTGGAATGGTTTAGAGTAGTGTGGGTGATGCTGTTGAGGAGTTTGCGGGAATTGGGAATGAGGAAACGTTGGTTTTGGGCGGAATGTCGAGTAGTTCTGAGAGAAGCCGAAACTGTGAGGTTTTGGAAGGGATCTTATTGGTATTCTCGGTGGTTGGAACGTTTTGCCTTTCTCATATAGAAAGGTTATGCAATCACTTGAAAAACCGACTAGTGAAAATTGGCCCGGAGGGCCAAGTGTCATATACCATGCGACTCAGTTCATCGAGCTGAGCAATGTCTGTGTATGTGTATGTATGTGTGTGTATGTGTCAAATAATCTCACTAGGTTTTCTCGGAGATGGCTGAACCGATTTTGACAAACAAGGATTCAAATGAAAGGTCTCGTGGTCCCATACGGAATTCCTGAATTTCATCCAGATCCGACTTCCGGTTCCGGAATTATAGGGTAAAGTGTGTTCAATATTGTACACCGTCACTTAAACCGGGAAGCAAAAAACGTGAAAATTTTTCTAAACTGGTCTCAAAACTACACAAATCGATAGTCAGTAGGCAACTAAACAAACCGATTCCGGCTATCCTGGTTCCCGCTATCCGGTTCCGGAAGTATCAGAAATAGTGGTCATATATACCAAAATGGATCTCACTCACTTTTCTCAGCGATGGTTTTACCGATTTCCACAAACTTAGATTCAAATGAAAGGTTTTCCGGTCCCATACGGAATTCCTGAATTTCATCCGGATCCGACTTCCGGTTCCGGAATTATAGGGTAAAGTGTGTTCAATATTGTACACCGTCACTTAAACCGGCGAAACAAAAAACGTGAAAATTTTTCCAAACTGGTCTCAAAACTACACAAATCGATAGTCATTATCAGTAGGCAACCAAACAAATCGATTCCGGCTATCCTGGTTCCCGGTATCCGGTTCCGGAAGTACCAGAAATAGTGGTCATATGTACCAAAATGGATCTCACTCACTTTTCTCAGCGATGGTTTGACCGATTTCCACAAACTTAGATTCAAATGAAAGGTCTCCCGGTCCCATACGAAATTCCTGAATTTCATCCGGATCCGACTTCCGAATCCGGAGTTATAGGGTGCGTATTAGAAGAGTTTGTGTGTCATGTTAGTTGGTGCCGTTTGAGCCGACTTCGATTATACCCGTTCTCGGGTTCCGGTGCCGGAAGTGCATATAATAGTGAACCCATTTCGTTCTCTTAAGGATGGCTTACGCAATCAAAGCACTGTTTTATTCTGTATGTTATGCATAAACAATCACTCGAAAAATCAAAAATCGAAGAGAAAATTTTTGAATAGAATACCACAATATTATATGTACATGAGAAAGGCATCATTACACCACTAGGTGGATAACACAGGTTTTTCTTGGAGAAAGTGTTGGAAGGGGTATTGGTGCTTTATAGAGGGTTCGCCCGTAGTTATAACTTTTTTTTTCGAGGCATAGTCTTAGGGCTTCTTTGAGCGAGGTTGGGGTTTGTGCTCTGATTATTGGGCCTAAGTGGTCCTTTAATCCCCCGAGAAAGACTGTCAGCCCCTTTTCTTGATAGAGTTTTGTTTTCGCGGATTTCACCTGTTTATTATTGTTATTCAAATTTAAAGGGTTTATAAGCAGAGATATTATATAGGATTTTTTTCCGTAGAATTCCTCTATAGTAGAGGTTTGATCTAACTGGAATAAATCTCTACTAAGGCAAACTTCATCTCGTCGATCACTGTAATGCGTGATGAGGTTTGTTTTAATTTCGGTCCAGTCGAGGCTGGTGCCGTAAAGTTAAAGTACGTTGCCAGCGTCGCCGTGTATTTTAGAACGTATGGCTTGCATCCATACGTGGTAAACCGGTGTTCCTATGGCGTTGTCGAGCAGTGGTAAAAGACTCTCGATACTCAAAAAAACTGTGTAATTTGATGGGGTTACCATCGAAGGACGGTAAATCTTTAATAATTTGTGGTGTTTGAAGGTTTTTTAAAATCCCTTCTATGTTAGGTGATGGCGTATTTGCCATCCTGATATGTGCTTTGGCTTCATTGGCCGCTGTTTGAGCTGCCTGTACCGCTTCGACAGCTCCAATGGCTTCAATCTGTAGTTGACTTATATGGTCGTCTCTCTCGGCCAGTAATCTTTGTAGTTCATTGAGAATGTTCCTTTTTTTTAATTTAACTAGATAATCACTATTTTCTGTCGTTTTATTTTGTCGTGAATACGACTTACTTTACTATGGGGTGCCTTTTCAAAATTTACCCTCTGAGAGAGTGATAAGTTTTTGATCGTGAAAATCTATTGTTGTATCTAATGAATCAACATAATTCTTGCGACATGCCATCGGAAATATGATCACAATTTTATGATAAAATTTTCAGTTTTGTGACATAGTCTCAAATAATTCAAAATTAAACTTTTCTTAAATGTTTGGTATAAACGAGTATCAAAGAGGATAATTCATAAGGCGCGTTTGCCTTTCTCGTATTTTTAAAGCTCATAGCTCAGTGATCTGTGAAAGGATTTATATAATCTAACTACCAATAGAATTGAAATTTTTCAATTTAAACGTGTATAGCAAAAGCATTGAAGTATTTCAATAGTACACTATTGAAAAACCTGTCTCATTTGATCCATGTCAACACCAGCCAATCAGAACGCGTTCTAAGGAAGAGAACAAAATTGCTGCTGTACAACAAATCGTCCGGGAAATATGTTCCGAAAAGTGGTGAATATCGCAGTGAGTTCCTCAATTTGGTCCTTGTGAATGCTAGAAACGAATCCCTACAACATATTGATAGTTTCTTTCAATGAATTATGCAAATCCGAAATGAAATAATCGACATTAAAATTCTGTATGCGGCTATTTTTATAGCCGTTAGGACCGCCCATTAGTGAAAAAGCTACAAACGAAATCACATAAAAGGAAATCTCTTAACAAAAATTCAATCAGCTTGGATTCTATCGCCACTGCGAGCAGATGTGTTTTGTGTCGTCTGCACAGCTAGTTTCGCTTTCGACAAGAGCGATTACGGCACAGCTGCCAGTCATTAGCATTGGGAAAAAACAACGGTGGAGAGCATTGCATAAAATCAGCCGTTCTAATGGCTCTAAAAGTTTTATAAAGAACTATTAGGATTTGTTGTTCGCAAATCGTAGGGAAATATCCTCAGTTTACTGCAAATCAAGAACAGTTTGCTTAGATTTGTGCACTTTTCGCTGTGTGAAATTCACAGTAATCGAGATCAAGTGAAGCCTTTTTTCGCGAAAAATGTTCCAGAGTTTAATGTCGTAGAGAATTACGCAATTTGACTCTTCTGAATGCTGGAAACGAATCCCTACAGCATATTGACAGTTTCTTTCAATAAATTATGCAAATCCGAAATGATATATTCGACATTAAAATTCTGTATGCGGCTATTTTTATAGCCGTTAGGACCGCCCATTAGTGAAAAGGCTACAAACGAAAACAGGTAGAAACAAGCCTCTCAACAAAACTTGAATTAGTTTGGATTGTATCACCACTGCGAGCAGATGTGTTTTGTGTCGTCTGCACAATTAGTTTCGCTTTTGACAAGAGCGATTACGTCACAGCTGCCAGTCATTAGCATTGGTGAAAAAACAACGGTGGAGAGCATTGCACAAATCAGCCGTTCTAATGGCTCTAAAAGTTTTCTAAAGAACTATTAGGATTTGTTGTTCGCAAATCGTAGGGAAATATCCTCAGTTTACTGCAAATCTAGAACAGTTTGGTTAGATTTGTGCACATTTCGCTGTGTGAAACTCACAGTAAACGAGATCAAGTGAAGCCTTCTTTGTTTTTGCGAAAAATGTTCCAGAGTTTAATGTCGTAGAGAATTACGCAATTTGACCTTTCTGAATGCTAGAAACGAGTCCCTTCAGCATATTGATAGTTTCTTTCAATAAATTATGCAAATCCGAAATGAAATAATCAACATTAAAATTCTGAATGCGGATATTTTTATAGCCGTTAGGACCGCCCATTAGTGAAAAAGCTACAAACGAAATCACATAAAAGGAAATCTCTTAACAAAAATTCAATCAGTTTGGATTCTATCGCCACTGCGAGCAGATGTGTTTTGTGTCGTCTGCACAGCTAGTTTCGCTTTCGACAAGAGCGATTACGGCACAGCTGCCAGTCATTAGCATTGGGAAAAAACAACGGTGGAGAGCATTGCATAATATCAGCCGTTCTAATGGCTCTAAAAGTTTTCTAAAGAACTATCAGGATTTGTTGTTCGCAAATCGTAGGGAAATATCCTCAGTTTACTGCAAATCAAGAACCGTTTGCTTAGATTTGTGCACTTTTCGCTGTGTGAAATTCACAGTAATCGAGATCAAGTGAAGCCTTTTTTCGCGAAAAATGTTCCAGAGTTTAATGTCGTAGAGAATTACGCAATTTGACTCTTCTGAATTCTGGAAACGAATCCCTACACCATATTGATAGTTTCTTTCAATAAATTATGCAAATCTGAAATGATATATTCGACATTAAAATTCTGTATGCGGCTTTTTTTATAGCCGTTAGGACCGCCCATTAGTGAAAAGGCTTCAAACGAAAACAGGTAGAAACAAGCCTCTCAAAAAAACTTGAATTAGTTTGGATTGTATCGCCACTGCGAGCAGATGTGTTTTGTGTCGTCTGCACAATTAGTTTCGCTTTCGACAAGAGCGATTACGTCACAGCTGCCAGTCATTAGCATTGGTGAAAAAACAACGGTGGAGAGCATTGCACAAAATCAGCCGTTCTAATGGCTCTAAAAGTTTTCTAAAGAACTATTAGGATTTGTTGTTCGCAAATCGTAGGGAAATATCCTCAGTTTACTGCAAATCAAGAACAGTTTGGTTAGATTTGTGAACATTTCGCTGTGTGAAACTCACAGTAAACGAGATCAAGTGAAGCCTTTTTTTTTGCGAAAAATGTTCCAGAGTTTAATGTCGTAGAGAATTACGCAATTTGACCTTTCTGAATGCTAGAAACGAGTCCCTTAAGCATATTGATAGTTTCTTTCAATAAATTATGCAAATCTGAAATGAAATAATCAACATTAAAATTCTGAATGCGGCTATTTTTATAGCCGTTAGGCCCGCCCATTAGTGAAATAGCTACAAACGAAATCAGGTAGAAACAAGCCTCTCAACAAAAAGTGAAGCCTTCTTTGTTTTTGCGAAAAATGTGCAAAGGGGAATGCTTGCATAATTCATACAATTGATCAACTAATTGATATTCGGCAGTGTTAAGGAACATGTCAGTTGTTTTCGTATTCACGACATCCAGTTATGTCTCTGACATTACCCACCCGCCTTTTTCCACCGATTAACTGATTTGTATTATGTTAGCTTTTTCTTATCTTATGTGATATTAAGACCTTCACTTACCAGGGTTGAGGCTCGGGTCTCTGAATTAGTAAAGTTTAATTGGTAAATTGGAAGGATAAGTCCTTTTTTGTATCCAGTAGGTGCTTATCTTCCGTTTCTTGATTAAGTTTGAGTTTGCTTACCTGGAATTATCAAGTCCACGATAAACCGTCGTGGATGGTGTAACTCAATGTGAAACACTTGTTTCTTTTTTCGCTAAAAAGCAATTAACACATCCGGGACGACAGCGCCAGTTAAACTCGATTATTTGTTTTCGAGCTTTTTAAAAAAGACAAACTCGTGTTACTTCGACAAGACCTCAGAGCTTAATAACTGCCGTTCGTTTTATTTCGCATAATTGAACCTAACTTCTAGAATCTAACTGCTGACCAAGCTACTCGTGACCGGGTGTCGTTGATGTTGTAGTCGTCCGGTGTTGCTGATCGGGTTATTATCGACTGCGTTCAAAACCGCTTGCAAGGCAGATTCCGAATTGTACATACATTTAGGTTGCATTGAATTCCGTTCGGTTAACTCGCATTTGTCGTGCTGTTTTCCAAAGAGTGCTCATCGATGTTTCTTTTGTTAGTCCGTAAACAAACCGGCGCCAGTAACCGCGTTTTTTTGCTTCAATTAAGTTCTTCATTAGCGTGTCTAATGTTGCGTAATTACGATAATTATCAGGTGTTCCATTCACTCTAAACACTTTGAACACGGAGTTTTTTCCGCGTTCTGTGATGAGCACTCTTTGTCTCATCACGGGTTGGGAGGAAGGATGTTAATTTTCGCGCCGGGTACACGTTTCGTCTGAGCTCCAGTCGCGGTGTCGAGAAACAAGACAGCCAAAAACGTGTACTCTTCCTTCGGAGGAAGTTCTTGTGCTGTTTCTGGTTTCTCAGATATCGAATTTGCGTAGCATTTCCAATCAATATTTCGTATGAGGTCATTCAAAACATTGATTGTCTCCGCTGGTACTGATCGGTGATAGAAATTACGATAGGTAGATGATCGCTATCGTGGGAATCAGGGATCACTTTTCACTTGCAATCCAACCGTAGCGATGTCGAGCCTACGGATAAATCCAGCGCACTTGGTCTTGCTGGTGATGCAGGAATAAGTGTCATTTCTCCCGTATTCAAGATGGTCATATTGAAGTTGCCGCAAATAGCTGACTTGTTATCGTCATGAAGGAAGCCCCATCCCGTACCGTGTGAGTTAAAGTCTCCTAAAACCAACTTCGGTGCGAAAAGGAGCTCTACGATATCACTGAGCCGCCGATGCCTAACCGAAACTCTTGAGGGAATATATATGAAAGCTATGCAAAGGTCCTTGCCTTTGATTGTAGCATGACATGCGATAACTTCAATACCTGATATCGAGTAGATGTTAATTCGAAAGAAGAAATAGCACTTTTTGATCCTCAAAAGTACTCCTTCGTAGGGATCATCTCGATCCAGGCGAATAATGTTCAAATCGTGGAAGTTTAAGGGTATTTCAGTAGTTAGCCAAGTTTCGCACAATGCGAATGTGTCACATTTTAGGTTGTTTACTAATAGCTTGAAAGGGTCTATTTTGGGTTGATACTTCTTCAATTCCACTGAACAACAGTGATTCTATCCGTGACCTCGGTGGGTGACTTAGCCATCGAAGGATACGATCGCTGATAGAAGGGGCCATTTTGCAGTCAACTGCTTAAAAATGTTTCAACTGTAGGAATAAAGGCCATTAATAGGCTTTTAAGAGGTTATGAAATATTGAAGGAAGTTAAGATCCAGTCCACGATATCAGAGAATTTAACAAACCCAGTCTGATTGATTTTTAGAGACTTTTAGGGGTTATGAAGTCCCAGGAAGTGGTGGAAATTCTTGCACGGAATTTACCTAGACCTGGAGCTTTTTTCTCCGGTTTTTTGGCACTACTTCCAGTTGCTGTAGTTTTAGGAGCCCCCTCTAAAGACATCTTCCAAACCATTACTAGGGAGCTTATGAAGGGATATATTTCTTCTCTTTCTGATTGATCAGCTATGAGGGACAGTCGAAGATAAGCGTAAGGATTTTCGGTAGAACCGCATACGGCCCGGCCGGGAGTGCAAGCCCATCGGGATAACGACATTTATTGCCGTCAGATGACTCCATTTCGTCATCTGGAGAGAGGTCAAGCAATTTTGAGCCTTTTGTCATGGCAAGGAAATGTGTTCGTGCGGGTAAAGATTGGAAGTCAAAGGTAGTGGTAGTGACCAACAGGGAAAAAGAAATAAAAGGTACTTAGCTTTTAGATCTCAAACGGCGAACGGCCGTCAAGTCCCGGTCCTCGAAAATCGGCGAATATTCCTTTCAATAAAGTGCAAAAAACCTTATTGAGGTAAAAGCACTTTTTTGCAGTCTCTCGTTGCGCTGTACAATGAAACCTTACACATTTTTTCACTATACTAATGTATTTGTAAACAATTCACCGTTATCTGATCATAAGTGCATCTTTTTTTATCATTTAAACGTTAAATTAGGTATTTTCACATATCGTAAACCCAAATCTACAAACTGGGACCTCTAAGAGGGCTTGGCGATTAGATTTTACGGGTAACAACAAACAATTGAAACCCCAATTGATTTGGAAAATGTTGTCGACGAGACAAACTCACTAATCTTCGCAGTATATGAAAAGGCTTGTCTACTTCGGACTTGCTAGACTAAGGTAACTATGCAGAAGAGATTGGAACCACCAACGCAAAGATGGGACGGAGGCGTTCGTATCGGCTCGAAGGGCTTACAAAAATGCTCTCTGATCGCCTGAGCGAAGTGGTTTGAAAAGCCTTGGCACAAATGTCTCTAGTGTCAACGAGGCTAGCTGATTAAACAAGTTACTTTCAAAATCCTGGGCGATTTTTGGGCCCTTGCACGAAGAATTGTGACGATTGGATCGGTCAAATGGGCAGTTGAGAGTTGTGCTCTGTACAAGGCTCCTGGAAAGGATGGAGTTTTCCAGTGTTACTGCAGAAAAGGTATGAACATTTCAAACATATTTTGAAGAAAATACTTACTTTTAGTCTTGCGACAGGATATATTCCAAGAGCTTGGCAAGAAATAATTGTCAAATTTATTCCCACAGGCGGTCGCGACACTTATGAGGAAGCGAAAAGTTTCAGGCCTATCAGCCTTAGCTCATTTCTTCAAAAAACAGTGGAACGCATAGTCGATCACTATACCAGGAATGTTAGTTTTAGCGTACATCCGCTACATGGAATGCAAAATGCTTACCAGCGTGGAAAGATCACGCATTGCAGAGGCTACTGGGTTTGGTATATTCAACAATAATGTTTCGGCTTCATTTAGGCTTCAAGAATCTGCATGCATCTGTTTATATAGCAGAGTTAGCAACAATTCATTATAGTTTGAGTGTAATCGTCACATTATCTCCAAACCATTATTTTCTCTTCACAGATAGTCTGAGTGCAATTGAAGCCATTCGCTCAAACGCTGCTGCAAACAGGAAGCGTTTTTCTTGGGCAAAATAAAACAGTGCCTGAACGACATGTTGAATGATAACTATCAAATCACAATAGTTTGGGTCCCTACTCATTGCTCCATTCCAGGCAATTAGGGAGCCGATATTTTAGCCAAACGTTGTGCTATTGAGAGTAAAATTTATGAAAGACCGATTGCTCTCAACGAACTCTATAGCGCGTCTCGCCAAAGAACATTTGCCAGCTGGCAAGCTTCTGGAGATAAAGATGATCTGGGTCGGTGAATGCACTCAATTATTCCTAAAATATCGACAAAGGCATGGTTCAGGGGACTAGATGTGAGCAGAGATTTCCAGACTAATGTCCAATCACTACACATTAGATGCACATCTCCTGCGAATTGGACTTTCCGGGACTAATCATTGTGCTTGTGGCGAAGGTTATCGCTAGATCATGTCGTTTGGACATGCGTAGAGTTTCGTGATGTCAGATCTCAACTAATAAATTCTTTGCGTACCCAAGGTAGACTATCCTGTTCGCGACAATCTTGCTTGTCGTGACATTCCTTAGATGAAATCATTCCTTAAGTCCAATTTCTAATCCAGTTCTAATTTAAATTTTATTTCATGTTAGAATGTTTTCTCTTCCATGAGTTCAACCAATAGCCAGCTCTCTTGTATGAATAAAAATGATGAACTAATACAAATGAGCCTGAAATAGTTATAAGTCATGTACAAAGTAAAAGTATTTTATTTAATGTGATTTATAATAGCAAATCGCTTGATAAAAAACAGTGTTTAGATTAACTAATGAATACCAAAATACTTATGTGATATTCGAAATGTATTAAGTTCAAAGTACTATGTACTGTGGATGTCACGGCGAAGAGAAACTTATGTATATTGCCAATGAAATAAACGTATTTATGGACAAAAACTGAGGAAAACTCACGCTTGCTTCTCTTTCTCGTACCTGGACAAAGGTTTTGAGGTAGTCAGGCACTTATCAGTCCCTATCTTTATTTCATACTGGACGAGTATAAAAGGTAAACTATGGTTGAAGATGGATCAATTTTTCCTGCGTGTTAGATTGAACTGGACGTCGCATAATAATGCCTCTCCATAAGAAAGTTGTTAAACCATAAATACGTCGATAAACGTCAGCTGAATGATTTTTTTAAATCATAATTTAAGGTCTCTGATATATAATTACACCTTGATAATGTATGAAAAATATTCAATCCACCTAAAAGTACATGATACATCGTTCGCTACGGACCGGAAAATGATGATTTTTTAAATACATTAACTTGTGTATTTTTTGTCGTGAATACGACTTGCTTCACTATAGGGCGCCTTTTCAAAATTTACCCTCTGAGAGAGTGATAAGTTTTTGATCGTGAATATCTCCTGTTGTATCTAATAAATCAACACAATTCTTGCGACATGCCATCAGAAATATGATCACAATTTTATGATAAAATTTTCAGTTGTATGACATAATCTCTAATAGTTCTGTTAAAATTTTCTGAAATGTTTGGTATCAAAATAGGATAATTCATAAGGCGCGTTTGCCTTTCTCAGATTTGAAAGCTCATAGCTCAGTGATCTGCAGAAGGATTTTTATAATTTAACTACCAATAGAAACGAAAATTTTCAACATGAACGTGTATTGCAACAACATTGAAGTTTTTCAATAGTACACTATTGAAAAACCTGTTAGATTTAACCCATGAAAGCACCAGCCAATCAGAATGCGAGATGTCTGCATCTATACAAGAGCATCTGGAAAAGGGTTCATTATATCCGTAATTGGTTCTTGCATGGGGAATTCGTATAAATGGATGAGAACGAAGACTTCGACGATGAATGACAAAATTGATCGATTGTAGGAGATCAGAACTGTCAACACGTAATTGAATTAGATCAGCAATAAAGACAGCCTTGCAAACGTTCCTACGTACAGACAGCTCAATAAGCCGACAGCGATATTTGTAACTAGGAAGGTTGACTGGGTCCCTCCATGGTAGATTGCGGAGTGCAAATCTAACTAATTTGAGTTGAACACTTTCGACACGATCAATGTCGATTTGATAATGAGGCGACCAAACGATTGCTGCGTATTCTAATGTTGATCGAACTAGAGCACAATAAAGAGTCTTCAGGCAGTGTATATTGGTAAAGTTCTTAGTGAACCGGAATATGAAGCCTAAGAGTTTAGAAGCTTTCGAAATTACATAATCTACATGATTCTTGAAATCCAATTTGTGATCGAGAATAACACCTAAGTCCTTATCCGAGTATTCACGTTTGAGGACATTTTGCAAGAGATGATAGTCATATGTAATTATTGAGCGTTTTCGGGAAAAAGATATAATGGAGCATTTGGATGCGTTTAGTACCATCCAGTTATTGTGGCACCATTCGGCTAATGTGTCAAACTGAGCTTGCAGAAAACGTGCATCTTAAAGCTTGCTTCAAATAGAATTGGAACAAAGACAATTGGCTGTATTTAAGTTATTTATTATTGTATTCAAGATCTTTTTTTATACAAATGTAGCGTTTTCTTCATACTTTTAAGAAAAAATACGGATAAAATTATTCGTCACGGTTTTGAAGGAATTTCCGAATTTTTCCTGTAACACGGCTCAGTAGGCGGCGCACACCTTCTTCGTCCACCTTTTTAGCTATCTTATTCCACCAGGTCGTCATCTGATTGATGTCTTTGACAACGTTTCCCTTTGCCTTGAGTCTCCTCTTCATGATTGCCCAGTATTTCTCAATAGGGCGGAACTGGGGGCAGTTGAGTGGGTTAAGGTTTTTCGGAACAAACTGGACCACTTTCTCTGCATACCATTCTTAAACGGCTTTGCTGTAATGACAGCTTGCCAAATCTGGCCAAAACATTACAGGATGGTCGTTGGATCGAATGAACGGCAAAATTCGTTTTTGGAGACACTCTTTTTGGTATAGTTCCGGTGTCATTGTCTTATTTGTAACGAAAACTTTCGTTTTTTTGCCGCAGCTGCAAATGCCAAATCATAAATTTTCTTGCAAATTTGTCGGCAAAAACAAATTTAAATTTGGCTGGAACATCCCCCCGAGCCGTTGATAAGTAAAATTTTTGACCTGGGATTTGACCGAAGTCAGCCTTGACACAGGTTTCATCGTCCATCAGAAGACACCCGTTGAACTTGGTCAGCACCTGGTCTTATAGTTTCCGAGCACGAATTTTGACCACACTATTCTGTTTCATGGTCCGATTTGGCTGTTTGCTAGCTCGATACGACTTGATTCCTTCCCGGAGTCGAGTTCTCCTCACGGTACTATGGGCAGCACCGAATTTTCTGACCAAATCACGGTCCGACAGATTAGGATTCCTCTTAATCGTCTTCAAAATCTTACCACGCAATTTCCGGTCGTCAGTTCGACTCCGACGATCGGCTTGAGGCTTCCGAATCGTCGTCAATGTTTTCTAATACCGTTTGATAACGCGCCATACGGTATTTCTGGGCAATTTCAGCTGTTTAGCTAGCCTAGATGCAGACCACAATGAATTTTCCAAATAACTGTGCACAATTTTTTTTCCTTCTTTCGGCTTCCATGTTGATTGTTTACAAAGTACAGTCGATTTTCGGAATGTCAAAAATCATACGTGAAGCTGACAAAATTCCCGACACGTGGGCGCCAAGAGCTTCCAAATCCGTCCACCAGGAGCGCCACAATATGAGCAAAAGTTTGTTCCAATTCTAAATGAAGCAAGCATTATAGTTCCTTTATAGGATGCTATAGTTTGAAATCGTCAGCAAATGATAGTTTGAAACATTTCAGGGAGAAGTTGAGATCATTGATGTAGAGTAAAAATAGAAACGGTCTAAGTGGCTTCCTTGAGGTACCCCAGAACTAACAGTAAAAGGAACTGTTGTTAAGTTTCCTGTTTTCACCGACATCTCGCGACCAGTAAAATATGAACGTATCCAATCCAGTAAAGCGCTACTAAAGCCCAGTCTGTCGAGTTTAGCAATTGTTATTTGATGATTTGTTTTATCGAATGCTGCTGAAAAATCTGTGTAGATAGCATTAACCTGTAGATGCGATTGTACAGATCGGATGATAAAAGATGTGTAAGCTACAAGGTTTGTAGATGTTGACCTCTTAGGCACGAAACCGTGTTGAGCAGATATGTAGTCCTTGCATTTGTGAGTTATGAAATCGAGAATAATTATTTCAAATAATTTCAATACAGCACATTGTGAAGATATTCCACGGTAGTAAGTAATATCAGATTTGTTACCTTTCTTTAAAACCGGAAAAATACATACCTATTTCCTTGCGTTGTTTGTTCACGTGATGCCAAAAACTTTTTGGGTTGTTTCTTAAGTTCTGTTGAACGCGGTTTAAGTGAGTATAATATGAAATTTTGTTTAGTCGTTTCTATCGATTGTTAAGAAACATGTATTGAGACCTCAAATGGAGAGTGGGTCGCTTGGTGAGTTTTTTCAAAGCAGATCGTTTGGCGCTTTTGTATCGTCTCAGAGTTTGACTAGACCAGGGAGGATAAACTGGTTGACGATGATTTTTTTTTGGGACAAACTGATCAACAGAGTGTAACATTATATTTGTCCATAGTGTAGCAACAGAGTTTCCATCATACTCAGAAAATAGAGCTTCCCAGTTCAAAGAGAACAGAAACTGATTCATTGCATTGAAGTTAGCTTTTTTATAATCGTAGTAGGTAGTTTCAGCAATGATTTCATAAACAACAGGTTTGCATTCAGTTAAACTAAGTTGAAGCGGAGGGTGGTGGCGGCATGATTTAACAACAGCGGATGGTGCAATAGTTACAACACAGTTGAGTACAAAATCTTGACTGACGAAACATAGATCAAGCATGCAATTGTTACTGTTGTAATTATCATTTAGATGTACTATCAGGAATCAGAACAAATTGGCTCAAATGGCACGTTCCCGTTGATATTTGGAGATTTGTGCCTTGCCATTAATTTGTTTTTAGCATCATTTTCCGATATATAAGAGGGAAGGATTCAAAGGAAATGGTAAGGGTTGGACTAGGAGGATGGGAAAAATTGACGACACAAAAACACATAAAAGCAAAAGTTAATTCTGCACCCCTACGGGATGCCGAACAATCTGCTGAGGAAGCAGAAGTAAATTCTGAACCTCTACGAGGTCCCGAACAGTCTGCTATTAATAAAACCTCCAACCCCCGAGAGGATTTAGAGATCTTACAAAAGCGACACCATTCTGCACTCCCGGAAGAATGCAGAACGATTCGCAGTATGTACGAGCAGAAGTAAATTCGGTACCCCCTAAAGGATGCCCAACAATCTGCTAAACCCTATTTAAGGTGAATACAGATGGGATTCATTCACTCCAGGAAGAACGATGAACCCTTCCGACTACAGCTCCTTACCACATTGGGTGAGAAACGAGAGAATATCCTTCAATTTTAGCTCCGCATACACAGACTCAACCATGTATGGAGAACCAAAAACCCGGATACGTAGTTGCGTCAATGCGGGACAGTTACATATCAGATGATATGAAGTACCGTAATCGCATTCACACAAATCACACGAATAATACTCAGCACGTTGAATAGTAGCCATGTGATAATTGAGTTTGCAATGTCCAGTCAGAGCTCTGACCAGAATACTGCAATGATGCTTGGAGAAATACAGTAGACACTTTGACATTTTCAGATTTAAATCTGGTAGAAATGCTTTTGTCTGAGCGCAAGTTTGCAAGCTGCGCCAGTAGCTGGCATGTTTGGATGCAGTCCAAGAACAAATCTTGTGCTTTATCCAACTAGTTGAAAGTGGTAAAGCTGGTTCAGGACCAACGAAATCATTCATTGCACCAGCTCTAGCCAACTCATCAGCCCATTCATTTCCAGTAATACCAGAATGGCCGGGTACCCATAAGAAGTAAACAGCATTTGAAATGCTGAGGTCTTCAATTTGAGTTCGACATGCGATCACTAGATTCGACCGTGAGTCATTCGAGCTGAGTGCTTTTAAGGCTGCCTGACTGTCGGAGCAAAAATAAATTCGTTTACCACAGATCCTCTGCTGAAGTGCCGATTGTATTCCACACAGAATCGCGTAGATTTCTGCTTGGAACACAGTACAGTATCTACCAAGTGAATGAGACTGTTCCAGCCTCATTTCACGACAGTAGACACCAGCACCAGCACGACCATTCAACAGAGAACCGTCCGTATAACAAACTATGTGTTCATCAAGTTGTCGTTCCAGACAACCAGACAACCATTCCTCACGAAGAGGATAGCTCATATTGAATGTTTTGAAAGGAAAACTGCATGTGAGAGTTAGGTCACTAGGAGCGAGTAAATACTCATCCCACGTAACCATTTGAGACCACAAGCGAGTGTGGCTGGTAGCATAATCTAATGAGTTACTGTTTCAAAGCCCTGTAACCTTAAGACGGTAAGATAATGCTTCTTGTTTTAGGAACACATGAAGTGGTGCACAGTAGCGCCTCTAGAGCAGCAGTAGGAGTTGTCGTGAATGCTCCTGTCATCGCCATTAAGACCATCCTTTGAAGATGATTTAGCTTTGACTGAACTGTCGCGACTTCTCCTTTCTGCCACCATACAAGACATCCATATGCTAAAATTGGTCTAACAAAAGTTGTGTAGATCCAATGAGTATATCTGGGATTGAGTCCCCATGATTTTCCAAAAGCTCGTCTGCATTGGCCGAAAGCCATGAAAGCTCTTTTAATTCTGAAATCAATGTGAGCAGACCAATTCAATTTTGAGTCAAGAATAACCCCGACGTATTTAACTTGATCGACCACAGTAACCTCTGAACCGAAGAACTGTAACGGACGAGCTCCTGTGATTATCCTACGATGAGTGAAAAGCACCATTGATGTTTTTCCCGGATTTACAGATAATCCAACCTGAAAACACCATTGTTCAACAGATCGCAGGGCTTGTTGCATTAAATCAAAGAGAGTGTTTATGCTTATACCGGTCATCAATATATGATAATCGTCGGCAAAACCACAAGTCGGAAATCCAAGGTTATTAAGTTTCCTTAACAAACCATCAGCGACTAGGTTCCATAAAAGTGGGGATAGCACACCACCTTGAGGACACCCACACACTCAGCTTTTTAATCTCTGCTTGCCGAAGCGATGAACAAAGATTGTCGATTGCTAAGCATTGCGTGTATCTAATTTGTGATACTTGAAGGTATGCCATGACCACGGGCTGCTTCCAGAATGGAATTAAAAGACACGTTATCAAAGGCACCTTCAATATCTAGGAAAACTCCCAAGAAAGATTGCTTTAGTGAGAATGCTTTTTCAATGTTGTACACAACATCATGTAACAGGGTTGTAGTGGACTTTCCACGCTGGTAAGCATGTTGCATTCTATGTAGCGAATGCACGAACAAACTAACATTCCTGATATAGTGATCGACCATGCGTTCCACTGTTTTAAGAAGAAATGAGCTAAGACTGATAGGCCTGAAACTCTTCGCTTCCTCATAAGTGTCGCGACCGCCTTTGGGAATAAATTTGACAATTATTTCCTGCCAGGCTCTTGGAATATATCCTGTCGCAAGACTAAAAGTAAGCATTTCCTTCAAAACATGTTTGAAATTTTCATACCCTTTCTGCAGTAACACTGGGAAAACTCCATCCTTTCCTGGAGACTTGTACGGAGCAAAACTCTCAACTGCCCATTTGACCGATTCAATCATCACAACGCTTCGAGCAAGGGCCCAAGAATCGTAACTACCTGAAAAAGTCTCGGGAAGAGCTGTCGGTGATGGATCCATACATCCTGGAAAGTGAGTGTTATAAAGATAGTGAAGTACATCACCTTCATCAGACAAGTGTTCACCATCTGAAGTTCTTTAGAAACTGACAGTAAAGTCTTTAGACTTCGAAAGTAACTTATTTAATCTGCTAGCCTCGTTGAGACTAGAGACATTTGTGCAGAGGCTTTTCCAACCACTTCGCTCAGGCGATCGAAGAGCATTTTTGTAAGCCCTTCGAGCCGAGACGAATGCCTCCGACCCATTTCTGCGTTGGTGGTTCCAAGCTCTTCTGCATAGTTTCCTTAGTCTAGCAAGTTCAGCATTCAACCAAGGAGTTCCTCTAGTAGCTCGCACATTCCGAAGTGGACAAGCCTCTTCATATGCTGCAACTATGAGTGAATTTGTCTCGTCGACAACATTTTCCGAATCAATTGGGGTTTCAATTGTTGGTTGGTACCCGTAAAATCTAGTCGCCAAGCCCTCTTCATAGAGGTCCCAGTTTGTAGATTTGGGATTACGATATGTGATAATATCAAATTGAAAGTTTGAATGATCAAAGAATATGTACTTATGATCAGACAACGAAGGTTCAAGCTCATCGGAGACGAGCCAATTCACCAACTCATGCGCAATTCTATCAGAGCAGAGAGTTACGTCCAAAACCTCCTCTCTTCCAGATCTCGCAAAAGTTGGACGGTTTCCTGCATTGACTATGTGCAGGTTTGTACTGCTCACAAATTCCATCATATCAGAGCCTCTCGATTTTATATCTGTGCTGCCCCAAATGATATGGTGAGCATTTCTGTCACTGCCGATTACAAGCGGTAAATCGCTTTTGCAACAGTATGATACAACCCTTTTGAAGTCATCGCTTGGCGAAGGTTGGTTATGCGGCAAATATGTCGAACAATAGACATATTTTCTGTCTATGCCATCAATAGTCATATCAAATGTGACAGCACAAATATCCCGAGTTGTGAGCTCCGATATGAGAGAAAAATCGAGAGCACTATTTGCAAGTATGCATGCTCGAGGCATTTCACGTGGATTAATCATACCGGTCTTGTTGAAGGCAACAAAGACTGGGTTTAACAATTTTCCAACGTAGAAGTTTCCCTTTTGGAAATATGGTTCTTGAACCAAAGCTATGGAAGCTTTACCTTCTTGCAGAAGTCTGGATAGATTCATAGTTGCTGTACGTTTATGCTGAAGATTGATTTGTGCCACTCTAACCATTATCAATTAGAGTAACGAACATTTCACCTCCAGCACCAACCGTACAACAACTACAAGAAACCAAATATATTGGCTTATAATCGCCTATAGCGAACCATGTAAGGATTTTTTTTAAATGTTTTAATCATTTAAATCCCACGAGTTGCGAAGAAAGAAGTCGTCCACTGTGCCAGAGCTTCGCTTAACACAGTAAGGGAAAACCCCAAGATATTCCGTTCACGACTGCATTGTTTAACCTCCTGCAGCCATTCAGCCATCGGCACGGAAATACACCTAGACTTAGGAGTTCCTATTTTTGTGGCCTTTTACGACATGGAACAGGAAACCAGTGGATCAATTCTTGGTAAAAAATAATTCCGGCTACCTGTTTGGTGGACTTATACCACCGGTACAGGTGGACCGTAGCGTTATTCTTAGCCAGTTGGGAAACCGCTACCGACACTACACGGCTATCTAGGCTGCTTAGAGCGGGAAGTTGACATTGATGGTCAACTTCCACGGATGGCCGAGCAGCCAATTGTTGCTGTTGTAATTATCATTTAGTTGCACTAAACCAGCAGTGCTATACTCGTCTAATAGTTTTGACGTTGTAGGTGTTTTAGAAGAACGCGTAGCATCAGGATGTAAGTATCTGGAGGAGAAGGGAATCCAATTTATACCGGGAATGTTGAAATCAACGAGTATAACGATTTTGGTATTCAAACTCGTTTGATTTATAATCAGCTAGAGGGAAGACTAATGTTGTTCGATCATTGTAATTTCATTCACGCGGTCAGGCGGAAAGTAAAGAACACACATAAAAAGCGTAAATTGCGAGAAAGAGAGAGCAATCCAGAGTTGTTCTACACTGGTCGCGTTAGTGAGAGATATCAGGCGAGATTTAAATGTGGACATACAAGCAATAAGCACTCCACCGCCGCTGTTTTTCTTGCTATTTTGATAATTTCGATCTTGTCTGTGCACTGTGTATGAGCTATCAAAAATTTGTTGGGATAAAGTGTTATTGTTTATCCAAATTTCATTTAATATATACATATCATAGGCCGAGTCAGAACAAGCGAGCTGATAATCTACGATAGAGCTATTCATTCCACCAACATTTTGATAATAAAACTAAACTAAGGTTGTGGTTGTCGTTTCTAATGTTAGATACGATATTGGTATTGATGGATGTCTTACTGGAGCAGGGGGGGGGGGGGTGCGAGATGACGGATGAGTTGAGGGGTGGCTGCATGCGGGCGTGGAGAATGAGTGTTGTTGCTGTGTATGGCTTGCAACCGTTGGGGCAAGGGTCGGGATGATTTTAGATTGAATCGGGGTAAAATCTGTCGTTGCTTCGGAACTGGATTGCGTTCAAAAAACGAAGCGATCGTCACACCGTTAGGCCAGAATGTGGGTGACGTTATTTGTTGCTCAAAGGCTGCAGGAACATTTAGTTTGAAAGATACAATAGAAAGTGGCCTCTTCTGATATTGTCTTGCTAGTTTGAAACATTGAATAAAGTTACGAGGACAGTTAGTGCGTGATTCTACATAACCAATGATATTCTCCTCGGTTTCACTAGGTAAAAATGTGGTTAAATAATAATACCAATTACCATTATTGGCGTCGGTTAAGGTCTGTCTTATAGGAGGTGCTACTTGAAGGCTAGAGCTATGATTGTTAGGTTCTGTTCTGATATTTCTGGTGCTTACTGGTGAAATAATCTCGTTGTTTGTTGCTAAATGTGCACTTTTGTGAACTAAATTAACGGTAGGCCCTAGGTAAGGAACGTTAGAAAAATTATTTACGTTGGCTTGCCTGGTGATGTTAGATGATATTTGCGGCGTATACGCAGAAGAAGTATAAGTTGCTCTAGGTTGCGGTGGGATCATAAGGCATTGTGCATCAAAAATATTGTAGGACGGTTCATTGTCACTGGTGGCAGAGTAGGCATGTTGATTAACAGCGACAGTTGTAACGGTTTGTGATGGCAAATAGTTGATGTTGGTGGTACAGGAAGTAAGGGGTGCGGATGATAGTGGAAGATCAGTTGCGATAGTGATAGTGGAAGATGAATTGCGCGTTCTACTTTCCAGGCGTATCAAAACTGCCTGAACTTACAGCAATCTTAAATATTTCTTTATCACAGTGATGTGATCGTCCTAAAAGGACGGGGTTTTTGTTCAACTCCTCGTCGTTACGGATGGCCAGCTGCAGATGGCGAGGGATGATTTTCGTTTTCTTGTCACGGGCAGCGTTACTGGCCAATTCCAACACTTCAGCAGCCAAGTACTCCATCACTGCCGCCAAATAGACCGGTGCACCAGCTCGGCGTCGTTCCCCTTCCGGAGCAGGCTATGGATTCTGCCAACTGGGAACTGCAGACCAGCATGGTTTGAGCGGGACTTTGCCTTGCCCTTAACTGTTCCTCCTGTGTGCGTGTTTCTGCGTAAAAAATCCACAAGATACTGTTAACAGCTAGACATCCAATTCAGTATTACTGGCTGCCGCTCTGCTAACTCTCTCTTTTATGTCGTCTCACTGTTTCCCGTTCTGCGAACAGGAAAAGGAATTTTGGCAAAGGGGCTGTCCGTACACCGCTGCCAGTAGCGGTGAAAACTGAATGTGATGTGAGAAAAAGCATCATTTAAGTTAAAGCAGCTACTCTGAACGCACGAGACACCATCAGCACGCTGACACCGAAAACCGGTAGAAAGGCAGCCAAAAAGTCCAGCAAGGCCCATTCAAGGCACTTTTCAGTGCTAAAGATTATCGTAAAGAACTATTTGAATTTTGTCGCTTTCCAAATCCATTTACAACACAAAATTTGATGCACGCACGTTGTTCTAAATTTTCATCCATTACTAAAATTGCACACGAAATTTTTTCAACTTCTTTGTAAAAAGGCGTCAAAATTTGACAGAATGTGTATAAAAGTGCTGCCATCGTTGAGAGTATAAGAGTTTACCGATTGGACAAGCGCAGAAATTTTAAAGTGAAAATTCCGATTTTTTTTAATCTTAAGGTATATACAGAATAATCTTTATTATAATAATAATAATATTAATAATAATAATAATAATAATAATAATAATAATAATAATAATAATAATAATAATAATAATAATAATAATAATAATAATAATAATAATAATAATAATAATAAATATAATTATTATTATTATTATTATTATTAATATTATTATTATGATTATTATGATTATTATTATTTTTATTATTATTATTATTATTAAAATTACTGTTGCATGCCGAAGATCGTCGATACATTTCAGACCAGTCCATTGGAATTGTGTCGTACTGAAATTTCGAGAAGAATCAGATATCTTCGAACTTCATAGCTTCAATAAAAATAAACTACAAATTTGTCGTTCCTAGCCTCCTATATTAGCAAATTAAAAAGGGATTGTTTCAAGTTTGGAATATGTAGTTGTAGCTGTTCAATGTAACTAATCTGTACTTTATTGTAGGTGCATCGCTTCAAACTCTATTAGTGAAAAGGGGAAAGCTTGAACAATTCATACAAATAATAAACTGATATTCGGAAAAGTGATGGGAGTGTGCCAATTTCTTCGTATTCACGACATCCAGTTATGTCTCTGACATTACCCACCCGCCTTTTTTTAATTTCACAATTAATTTGGAGCTTTAACTAATGTTTCAGATAATGATTAAACCTGTGTGGAAAATGTATATACTGAAAAAAACGTTTTCCTTATATCTTGTACACATCAATTTTCTACAAAAGGACTTATCTTAATATTTTTATTTATTGTTTATTGCACTATGAGTAAAGATGGGAGAGTAGCAAACGAGAAAATGTTTTTTTTTTGTTTTCAACAAAAAATTTAATTTTTGGTAAATGTTCAGCATTTTGCATTTTTTAAGTTCTTCGACTTGATTTTATGACAGAACGCAAACTTTTCAATAAAAGAAGAACGAAACAAAATTTGGTTGAATACTACCACTTTACTAATAATAGTTTATTTTTATTATGTTAAAGTATCTTATTAAAGTATTCAAAATGAAAAATGATGAAAAAAATTACGCTGAGCAAACATGCATAAAGTGGTTTTCGCGGTTCAAACTTGGGAACTTTTTATGTGGACTTCAAGAAACGTTCCGAACAACAGAAAAGTGCATGTGGAGGGATCAATTGGGCTCTATTTATTATGAACTGCTCAAATTAGGTGACACCATCACTGGTGCCATACACGGATTACACTTGCTGCGTTTGGATAGAGCATTGCATGAAAAGCGGACTCAATATGAAGATCTTCATGACATAGTATTTTTGCTTCATGACAATGCAAGGTCCCTTGATTCAAAAGTTGTAAATTCTTTTTGGTCGTTAATACGACTTTGTTTATTTTTTTGTTTATTTTTTGGGAGCAGGGAAAAGCCCGATGGAGAAGAAATAAAGAAGACGAAGAAAATGAGAAGGGGAGCGAAAGGGTTAATATCATCGAGCGAATCTGAGTAGTTTCCAACGGTGATGGGAGAAATTTTTGTATTTTTGTTCAACCATCACTAGGTTGAACAAAAATACAAACGGTTACAGACAAAACCTGATCCAAAGTTAATCTGACAAGTGGCAATGAAACAATCGTTTGATCATATTTCGGGATAGATGAAAGTCGAAAACATTGGAGCAGCTATTGAATGTCCTGCACATACTGGAAAATGGTTCATTGTAACCATAATTTGTTCGTGCAATGGGTAAACTCAAGAAACGATGAGAGCGTAGATTACGTCGATGAATGTCCAGATTAATCAATTGCAGAAGTTCGGGACAATCGATACGTGATTGTAATAAATCAGCAACAAAAACGGCTTTGGAGACATTCCTACGAACGGATAGTAGATCCAGGTCAATAAGCTTACAACGATCTTTGTAGCTAGGAAGATTAGTGGGATCCCTCCAAGGTAAATTGCGCAGAGCGAATCTAACAAATTTACGCTGGATAGTTTCGATGCGTGCAATGTCGATTTGATAGTGAGGTGCCCAGACAACAGCTGCATATTCTAGCGTCGAACGGATAAGAGCACAATATAATGCCTTAAGACAGTATACATTAGTAAAGCTCTTGGTAACACGAAAGACGAAACCCAATAGCTTGGAGACCTTCGAAATCACATAATCGATGTGACTTTTGAAGTCCAGCTTGGAATCAAGAATGATACCCAAATCTTTCACGGAAGATTCACGTTTCAGTATATTGTGCGAGATGCTATAGTCGTAGGTAATCAGTGAGCGTTTACGAGTAAACGACAAAACGGTACACTTCGAGGCATTCAAAACCATTCTATTATCCTGACACCAGTTTGTGAATAAGTCTAACTGTGACTGCAAATATATAGTGTCTTCTTGACATTTAACTAAATAAAATAGCTTGAAGTCGTCTGCGAAGGATAGTTTGTGGCATTTTTATATGAAGTGGAGATCATTGAGGTAGAGTAAAAAGGCGGGTGGTAATGTCAAAGACATAACTGGATGTCGTGAATACGAAAACAACGGACATGTTCCTTAACACTTCCGAATATCAATTGTATGAATTATGCACGCATTCCCCTTTTTCACATTTTTCGAAAAACAAAGAAGGCTTCACTTGATCTAGATTACTGTGAATTTCACACAGCGAAAAGTGCCAAAATCAAATCAAACTGTTCTAGATTTGCACTAAACTGAGAATATTTACCTACGATTTGCAAACAACAAATCCTAATAGTTCTTTAGAAAACTTTTAGAACCATTAGAACGGCTGATTTCGTGTAATGCTCTCCACCGTTGCTTTTTCATCCATGCAAATGACTGGCAGCTGTGACGTAATCGCTCTTGTCGGAAGCGAAACTAGCTTTGCAAACGACACAAAATACATCTGCTCGCAGTGGCGATAAATCCAAACTGATTCAATTTTTGTTTGGAGCTATCTTTTACGCGATTTCGTTTGTAGCTTTTTTACTAATTGGCGGTCCTAACGGCTATAAAAATACCCGCAGAATTTTAATGTCGATTATATCATTTCGGATTTGCATAATTTAATGAAAGAAACTATCAATATGCTGTAGGGATTCGTTTCTAGCATTCAGAAGGACCAAATTGAGGAACTCACTACGATATTCACCACTTTTCGAAACATTTTTCTCGAACGATTTGTTGTACAGCATTTTGTTCTCTTCCTCAGAACGCATTCTGATTGGTTGGTATCGACATGGGTCAAATGCACAGGTTTTTCAATAGTGTACTATTGAAATACTTCAATGCTTTTGCTATACACGTTTAAGTTGAAAAATTCCGATTGTATTGGTAGTTAGATTATATAAATCCTTCCACAGATCACTGAGCTATGAGCTTTCAAAATACGAGCAAGGCAAACGCGCCTTATGAATGATTCTCTTTGATACTCGTTTATACCAAACATTTCAGAAAAGTTTAATATTGATTTATTTGAGATTATGTCACACAACTGAAAATTTTATCATAAAATTGTGATCATATTTCCGATGACATGTAGCAAAAATTATGTTGATTCGTTAGATACAACAAGAGATATTCACAATCAAAAACTTATCACTCTCTCAGAGGGTAAATTTTGAAAAGGCACCCCATAGTAAAGTAAGTCGTATTCACGACAAAATAAGAATGGACCTAAGTGACTGCCTTGAGGGACTCCAGAGTTGACAGCGAAAGGCACTGTAATGAAGTCTCCGATCTTTACAGACATTTCGCGACCAATTAGATACGACTCGAGCCAATTTAGCAACGATCCACTGAAGCCAAGTCTATTGAGTTTTGCTACTGCTATTTGGTGGTTTATTTTGTCAAAGGCTGCAGAGAAATCAGTGTAGATTGCATCAACCTGTAGGCGTGCTTGTAGAGATCGAACTATAAAAGAAGTGTAGCAGAGTAAGTTTGTTGTAGTTGATCGTTTCGGCATGAATCCGTGCTGAGTTTCTGAAATGTAGTTGTTGCTGTTGTGTTTCAAGAAATCCAGAACTATAGTTTCAAATAATTTAGATACGGCACATAATGCAGCTATACCACGATAATTGGATACATCGGCTTTATTTCCCTTCTTGAAAACTGGGAAAATAAATGATTTTTTCCAAATATTTGGAAATGTTCCTGATCTAAGAGAAATATTGAACAACATCGACAGTGGAATAAGAAGACTCTTTGAGCACTTTTTTAATACTAATGAAGGAATACCATCCGGTCCAGGTTTGGAAGATGATTTCATCTTAATACACGCTTTTTCAATCATAGCAGTAGTTATGAAATGGTGAGAACTTGTTGGAGACCGGCTAGGAACATTGATGATAGCTTTGGAGATCTGATCACTCGAAAGAATTTCATTGGAGAATACACTGCTGAAATGTCGTTGAAATAAGTAGCAAATATCAGATATCGCCGATGATTCAACGTCATCAAGAAACATCTGATCGGGTAGTCCTGATTCTTTCCTTTGTTCGTTCACGTGGTTCCAAAATCTTTTAGGGTTGATTTTCAGATTATTTTGTACTCGAAGGAGGTGAGCATCGTATAACATTCTGTTCAGTCGTTTATAGCGGTTTTTAAGGTAGATATAGTGAGATCGCAATTGAAGCGAAGGCCGTTTGGATAATTTTCTTAGTGCAGACCGTTTAGCGCATTTACAACGTTTCAAGGTCGGATTTGCCCATGGGGGATGTATCGGTTCACGACGAATTTTTTTTGGTATAAATTGATCGATGGAGTACGAAATTACATGAGACCATAACATAGCAGCAGTGTTGCAGTCGCCACTAGAAAATAAGTTTTTCCAGTTCAACGACAGCAGAAACTGGTTCATAGCATCGAAATTTCCATTTTTGAAATCGTAGTATGTCGCTTCGGAAATGGCATTGAAAACGACGGGCGTGTCTTCTGGTATAGTGATTTGAAGGGGAGGGTGATGGCGACAAGTTTTAACTAGTGGAGAAGGTGCAACGGTTATGGAACATTTATCCGATAATTCATTACTGACAAAACATAGGTCCAGAAGCCGATTGTTGCTGTTGTAGTTATTGTTCAGTTGAACTAACCCGGCAGTATTGTAATCGTCCAGGAGTCGTGATGTAATATTCGTTTTGGAAGAAGATATAGCATCTGGGTGTAGATATTTACAAGAACCGTGAATCCATTTAATGCCTGGTAGATTAAAGTCTCCCAAAATAATGATTTTGTCGTTTAAACTCATTCGATCGCTTATCGACAAAAGTGAACATAAGTGTTGTTCAATCATGTCAGAATCATTCACGCGATCAGGCGGAAAGTAAAGCACACACATGTATAATGTATGATGTGAGAACAAAAAAGCAATCCAAACTTGCTCAACATTGACACAGTTTGAAAAAGTTATCAAGCGCGAATTGAATTTGGAACGACAAGCAATTAAAATACCTCCGCCGCTCATTTTGCAACTGTTAGTTTCGTTCCGGTCTTGTCGGTACACAGAGTAGGAACTATCGAATATCTGCTTGGATAACGTGTTATCATTCAACCAGGTTTCAGTGAAAGCATAAATATCGTAAGCAGCATCGGAACAGGCGAGATAGTAGTCAACAAGAGAGCGATTCATTCCACCAACATTCTGGTAGTAGATATTCAAACCAGTGTCTCTGCTACTGCCTGATACGGTGTCGGTGGTTGTGGGTAGATCGACGGTGTGCGGGGGGCGATTTGATGAAAAGGAACTGGTGCGGTTTGCCGAATGAGACGAGGAGCGGGGGGAAGCAGTCGAGGTGATTGAATTTGCGTGCTGGTCATATGATAGTTTTGCGATCGTTCGGGTAGGGGCCGAGACGAACTCGGTCGGCGAAGGGGTAACGATTGAACAGTTGATTCTGCTCTTCTTTCGGATTTGCGCTCTAAAAAAGGGGTTATTGTCACTCCATTTGGCCAGAAATTATAAGATGTGATAAGTTGCTCAAAATCTTGCGGAACACTTAATTTAAACGAAATAAATGACAGTGGCCTATCCTGGTGCTGACTAACAAGCTTAAAGCACAAAATATCGCTACGGTTGCAAGTAGTTCGATTTTGAATATAGCTAATAACATTCTCTTCTGTTTCACTATGTAAAAATTTAGGTAAATAGTACCAGTTTCGATTGATAATGTTGCTTGGTGTCTGGTTTGGAACTACTAGAAGAGTAGTATTTTGTGTATTAATTGAGGCCTGCGTGCTATTGATCATAGGTGATGGGCTATGCGTAACATTAGAATTTATCTGTCCCTGACTTGTAGGAGCTAAATGGAACTGAATGGGGCCTACATATGGAATGTTTGAGATAACAGATATGGGTCTGGAACCACTAGATGATACCATAGTGCTTGTAGCATAGGAATTTGTGTAATCTGATTGCGATGAGATGAATCGGTTTCGTGGAACAGTATTCATTTGCGACTTAGGTTCGGCAATTCCATGGCCATGGAATGTACTCACTGTGTTGATGGTGCTTGCTGAATTTCTACTGTTCACAGAGGCGATATCGGTTGGCGGTGGTTGTGGAATTAAATTAACAGTGCTTGTAGCGGGCTGTGCTGGAGCGTTGGTATGATCATATGTAGGGTTGGTAGATATGGAAGTGATGCTTGGCGGTGACAATAAGACTGTTTTAGCGCTGCATGTAGCGATAGGTGCTGGATGTACTATTGTAGCAGCGAATGATGGCGACGGTAGATCAGTATTGATGTTTTCAATATTCATAGCAGTAGCTGGTGGCATTGGTGTTGTTGTCGAAGTAGCAGTTTCATCAGTGGAGAAAGTTATCAGATTGCCCGAATGATTGTTTATATTCGGATCTGAAACGAGTGGAGTTATAGTATTTGAAGTAGAAAGGTTTGAAATTGAAATAAATACTCGCTCGAGTGTGTGAGTGGTAGCAACCTTGACAAGCGTAACAAGAACTGCTGTCTTCTGAGTACCAACGAATAATTTATTCAACAATATCGCACTGTATGTCCATCAAATCGGTAGAAATATGACTCGAATGCAAAATAGGCGTTATCACACTGAACGCAGCGGAAAAACTGAAAGTTTGCGGTAGTTTAACACTATTATTAGGCTTATAACACTAGAGCGAAAAGTTGCAACTTCTATCAACTCGAAATACACTGAACCAAACCAACGACTTACTTTACTATGGGGCGCCTTTTCAAAATTTACCGTCTAAGAGAGTGATAAGTTTTTGATCGTGAATATCTATTGTTGTATCTAATGAACCAACATAATTCTTGCTACATGCCATCGGATATATGATCACAATTTTATGATAAAATTTTCAGTTGTGTGACATATTCTCAAATAGTTCAAAATTAAACTTTTCTGAAATGTTTGGTATAAACGAGTATCAAAGAGGATAATTCATATGGCGCGTTTGCCTTTCTCGTATTTTGAAAGCTCAGCTAGCTCAGTGATCTGTAGAAGGATTTATATAATCTAACTACCAATACCTGTATATCGTGTATTGCAACAACATTGAAGGTTTTCAATAGTACACTATTGAAAAACCTGTTTGATTTAACTCATGACAGCACCAGCCAATCAGAATGCGAGATGTCTGCATCTATACAAGAGCATCCGTATAAAAGTTGAGTGTTTCTTTTTTCCTACCATTTGCTGAGCAACTGTTCCCGAAACAAGACATAAGAGAGCAACATCGAGGACCTGTCGTCTCATTGTTTCCCGATCTGAATGCACGAGACACCGTCAGCACAATGACACCGAAAATCGGTAGAAAGGCAGCCAAAAAGTCCAGCAAGGCCCATTGCCGAAACAAGACACACACGAGAACCATCTCAGATCTCAATATTTCCTACCAAAAGATTCATCAAGATGGAAGTTAAATTAATTTGCACATCACTAACACATTCAATTACGAACGGCAATGCGTGAGCGAAAGTGATGATTTTGAACACATCTTTATACTAGTATACAAATATGCCGTGTGAAACAGAGTTGCCACAGATCAATATGTATATTTGTCGTGATTACTTTAGTATGCGGCCGAAAACAAAAATGAACAAATTGTTGGGACACTTGATTTGCGCATTCTACTTTCCAGGCGTATCAGAACTGGCTAAACTTAAAGCAATCTTAAATATTTCTTTATCACAGTGATATGGTCGTCCTGAAAAGGACGGGGCTACGGATGGTCAGCTGCAGATGGCGAGGGATGATATTCGTTTTCTTGTTGTCACGGGCAGCGTTACCGGACAATTCCAACACTTCAGTAGCCAAGTGCTCCATCACTGCCACCAGATAGATCGGTACACCGGCACGCTCGACGTAGTTTTCCTTCCGGATGGATTCTGCAAACTGGGAACTGCAGACCAGCACGGTTCGAGCGGGACTTTGCCTTGCCCTTACCTGTTCCTCCTGTGTGCGTGTTTCTGCGTAAAAATTCCACAAGATGCTGTTAACAGCTAGAGAGCCAATTCAGTATTACTGAAGGGCTTCCCACCAACTCTACGCTCGGATTTCAACACGCTGATCAGAAAAGGACTACAGTCAACAATCCGTTTATGTACTGAAGGCTACAAAATAACTGTTCCGGCTTTGAACCACTACACAGGAGTGGAATTGTACCTGAAGCAGACAAAAGCGGAATACTTCACACACGATATTGTCGCCAACAAACCTATGAAGGTTGTACTTCGAGGACTACCCAACATGATGGAAGCCGAACTAAAGCAGGCACTGTCGGAGGCTGGACTAAAGCATAATACGGACAAAAAGTTTAGAGATCAACTGTACCTGGTTCATCTGGAGAAGGGCTCCATCACCATGAGTCAACTGAAAACGATTAAATCGTTATTTCACATAATCATCGAATGGCAAAAGTATAAACCGGTGCATCGGGATGTCACACAGTGCACGAACTTTTGAAACTACGGCCTTGGAGCGAGGAATTGCCACATGAAAAGTCGGTGCGATTGCCTACTAGATGACATCGCTGTAAAATGTGTGAACTGTGATACTAGCAAATTGTGTCCCAAACGTGCAGACTTCACAAAAATTCGACAACAGGCGTCCCGTAAACAATCAACGCGCAAGAATGTTCCACAGAAGGATGAAATTAATTTCCCACGGCTCCCACCGAAAAGGGACATTCCGAATTTGTGCCACTTCCTCGCAGCAATCCAAAAGATTCAGCCGCTGTATCACAAAAAGAATCTTTCTAAATAATCCCTCCTGGATGTGGCAATAATCAACCACAAGCAAAGGATGACTCTGGTGACTTATTCTTTGCTGAACAACTGATCGTCATTTTTGAAACAATGACAACAAAACTACGAAACTGCAGAACGCGGTTAGATCGAATCAACGCCTTAGGCAAATTCATCATTGAATATGCCATATAATGAGATGGTTGTAGTAAATTGGAATGCTTGCTCACTCAGGAGCAAAACTGCTGAGTTATCCGACTTTCTTCAAGAGAAGAACGCCGATATTGCTATTTAAACTGAAACTCATCTTAAACCTGAAATTTCTATTTTTATTTCCAATTATAGGATTCACAGGCTCGACAGGACAACTACCAGAGGAGGGGGGTTGCCATTGCCATTAAACGATCTATTCAGCACAGGCTTCTGCCTGCCTTTAAATTGCAACTTATAGAAGCTATCGGAATTGAGATTACAACGACGATGGGATCCATCATCATCATTGCAACGTACTGCCCCAAACAAACAAATCTTCGAGATGGGACGTGTGCATCATTGAAGCGAGATCTGGCTATGCTCACTCGACGACAGAACAAATTCATCATTGCTGGGGACCTGAACGCACGGCATGGGCTGTGGGGAAACAAAAGACAGAATCGAAACGGATTCGTACTTGCAGAAGATTACGAAGCTGGGCAATACAACATCCTCGCTCCGGATCAACCAACGCGACAGCTCTCCGGTTGTCTTCAACGAGCTCTTTTCTGACCACTTTCCAGTAATATTGACGTTGGGATCTTCACCAGAAACAGTGCCTATTCGACCTCGGAGGAACTATTATCGCACCGACTGGGTTCAATTTCAACAAATCGCCGACCAACTTATTAATATCGATTTGCCACTTGATTCCCCGATGGAAATCGATGCAGCCCTATCTTCCTTCCAGCATTCAATCACAGTCGCTCGTGATAGGACGGTTCCAGTACAACATATGCCGAGTTCCTCTCTTCAAATTGACAGTGTCACCAAGAAACTCATCCGACTTCGAAATATCTACCGGAGGCAGTATCAACGAACTGGCATCCTAGATAGGAAGACTTCTTATAACAACTTAACTAGGATAATCCAGGAAAGGATATCTGAGCTTCGCAACAGGAACTTCCAGCAAAAGCTTCGAGAAATTCTCCCACATTCAATGCCCTTCTGGTCCTTAACGAAGGTGCTTAAGAAAAAACCGAAGCCTATTCCTCCTCTGATGTCACCCCAGGACGCAGCTGAAGGAATACCTTTAATCACAGTTAATGTGTTCTCACTATTTAGGACTCAACGTTGTTAGTCCACATGAAAGAGCCGTTGCAGATAGAGTAGCTGAGGTTGACCAATCAGACAGCTTGGTTCCTTAGGAAAGTAGAGTCACTGCGAATGAGCTGATGGGTATTGTGAAAAAATCCAAAAATAAGAAGGCCCCCGGTTTCGACAACACATTCAACATTTGTTAGCTTTGTCATTCTTAGCTAAAATTTTCAACAAATGCTTGGAGCTTGGTTACTTCCCTTCAAAGTGGAAGTTAGCTAAAGTTGTCCCAGTTTTGAAACCGGGGAAAGATCCTTCCTTTTCCAAGAGCTATCGGCCCATCAGCTTACTCTCTGCCCTATCCAAGCAGTTTGAAAAGTCAACTCAGGGGACGGGTATAGCGTGATGGGTAAGTCGATGCCTTTCACGCAGCCCGCCTGGGTTCGATTCCCAACCCCGCACATAAGGTCATAAAGTTTTTCTGGCCCGAAGAGGTGAATGACATTAATGTTAAAGCCTGTATAATAGTAACAAAAAAAAATAGTCAATACAAAGGCGAATTCTTGCTTTCGCAGATGAACAGGATATATTTCTGGAAGAACAGTTTGGGTTCCGGAAAGGAAGATCTTCCATCCACCAACTTACAAGGGTTAACAACGTCATCCAGCAAAACAAATCAGTGTGCAAAACGACTGCCATGGCAATATTGAATATTGAAAAGGCATTCGATAATGTGTGGCACGATGGCCTGGTGTTTAAAGTGCATCGGTATAATTTTCCCATGTATCTTATTAAAATTATCAATAACTATCTTGCAGATAGAGCATTCCAGGTTTCTCTGAATAATGCACTTTCAGAAAGATTTACTATTCCTGCTGATGTACCCCAAGGAAGTATCCTAGGTCCCATCCTGTACAACATTTTTACATCAGACATCCCACCTCTTCCGGGTGGTGGTGTTCTGTCACAATTTGCTGATGATACTGCCATTCTTTACAAAGGTCGTGTCATTAAGAATTGCTCTGAAGAATAAACTACAGACCGGTCTGGACGCTCTAACTGAATATTTTACAAGCTGGAAAATTGTGATCAATGCAGCAAAAACTCAGGTCATCTTGTTTCCACATTCAAGATCTCCAAAACTTGTTCCATTAGACGAATGCCGAATACGATTCGGTGATGAGGTTATTCAATGGTCCGATGAAGTTATCTATCTGGGACTCACCTTTGACAGACATCTGATATTCAGGTCACATGTTGACAAAATCGTTCAAAAATGCAGCATACTCATTAGGTCGCTGTATCCGCTGACTTGTAGAACATCTAAACTGTGCCTGAAGAATCATATGGCTGCCTATAAACAAATCATCTACCCCGCAATTGAATACGCAGTCCCTTTTTGGCGGGGCTGTGCACGAACACACAAACTTAGGCTTCAGCGCATTCAAAGTAAGATCTTACAGATGATTCTAAATCTACCCCCTTGGACAAGGACTAGTGAAGTACATGAGGTGGCCTCCCTGGATATACTAGAACAAAAATTCGAACAATACTGCACGAAATTTGAAGAGAGGTGCTTAATCTACAAATAATAAAAAATTTGTACGTATTAGGTTAGGGATAGTTATAAGTAGGTAGATATTTGATAAATTATTAAAATAAATATTATGATTAAACATTAGTATGTAAAACAAGAGTAACTAAAACACCTATTATTAATAACGAATCGTATGAACAACAAAGATGAAAGGCCAAATGGTCAAAACACTTGTACTGTAAAATGTTGATGTAATACACAAAAAATAAGACTAATAAACATATATTTATGCATGCATGAGAAATAGCGTCATTTAAGTTAAAGCAGTTACTCTGAACGTACGAGACACTGTCAGCACGATGGCACCGAAAACCGGTAGAAAGGCGGATTTGTACCGTCACTAACACATTCAATTACGAACGGCAATGCGAAAGCGGAAGTGATGATGTTGAACACGTCTTTATACTAGTATGGGGTCGTGCGAAAATATGCCATGCGAAACAGGGTTTCCATATATACAGGTTAAACTGTATTATTATTTTCATTATTATTATTATTATTATTATTATTATTATTATTATTATTATTATTATTATTATTATTATTATTATTATTATTATTATTATTATTATTATTATTATTATTATTATTATTATTATTATTATTATTATTATTATTATTATTATTATTATTATTATTATTATTATTATTATTATTATTATTATTATTATTATTATTATTATTATTATTATTATTATCATTATTATTATTAGAATGACTCTTGCATACCGAAGATCGTCGATACATTTCAGACCAGATATCGTCGATACATTTCAGAAGAATCAGATATCTTCGAACTTCATAGCTTCAATAAAAATAAACTACAAATTTGTCGTACCTAGCCTCCAATATTATATATATATATATATATATATATATATATATATATATATATATATATATATATATATATATATATATATATATATATATATATATATATTTATATATATATCACATAATTTATTCCAACGCCTTGGATTCTGAAACTAGGTTTTGGAGCAAAATTCCATTTCTTAAATCAGGATCGAGATTTGAGATCAGAATTAAGTTTTAGATTTAAATGTGGATCCTGAAAATGAGGATTTTATCGTGAATACGACTTACTTTACTATGGGGCGCCTTTTCAAAATTTACCCTGTAAGAGAGTGATAAGTTTTTGATCGTGAATATCTCATGTTATATCTAATGAATCAACATAATTCTTGCTACACGCCATCGGAAATATGATCACAATTTTATGATAAAATTTCAGTTGTGTGACATATTCTTAAATAGTTCAAAATTAAACTTTTCTGAAATGTTTGGTATAAACGATTATCAAAGAAGATATTTCATAAGGCGCATTTGCCTTTCTCGTATTTTGAAAGCCTAACTGCCAATAGAATCGAAAATTTTCCACTTGAACATGTATTGCAACAACATTGAAGGTTTTCAATAGTACACTATTGAAAAACCTGTTTGATTGAACCCATGACAGCACCAGCCAATCAGGACGTGAGGTGTCTGCATCTATACAAGAGCATTCATATAAAAGTGTAGTGGTTCATTTTTCCTACCATTTGCTGAGCAACTGTTCCCGAAACAAGACACAAGAGAGCAACATCGAGGACCTGTCGTCTCACTGTTTCTCGATCTGAATGCACGAGACACCGTCAGCACAATGACACCGAAAATCGGTAGAAAAGTAGCCAAAAAGTCCAGCAAGACCCATTGCCGAAACAAGACACACACGAGAACCATCTCAGATCTCAATATTTCCTACCAAAAGATTCATCAAGATGGAAGTTAAATTAATTTGCACCGTCACTAACACATTCAATTACGAACGGCAATGCGAAAGCGAAAGTGATGATTTTGAACACATCTTTATACTAGTATACAAATATGCCGTGCGAAACAGAGTTGAAGAAATTGAGCAAATGAAAGAGATGAACAAATTGTTAGAACAAATGTTTCCACTTGATTTGCGCATTCTACTTTCCAGGCGTATCAGAACTGGGTAAACTTAAAGCAATCCTAAATATTTCTTTATCACAGTGATGTGGTCGTCTTGAAAAAGACGAGGTTTTCAACTCCTCGTCGTTACGGATGGGCAGCTGCAGATGGCGAGGGATGATTTTCGTTTTCTTGTTGTCACGGGCAGCGTTACCAACCAATTCCAACCCTTCGGCCGCCAAGTACTCCATCACTGCCGCCAGATAGATCGGTACACCGGCACCGACACGCTCTGCGTAGTTTCCCTTCCGGAGCAGACGATGGATTTTTCCAACTGGGAACTGCAGACCAGCACGGTTCGAGCGGGACTTTGCCTTGCCCTTAACTGTTCCTCCTGAGTGCGTGTTTCTGCGTAAAAATTTCACAAGATGCTGTTAACAGCTAGACAGCCAATTCAGTATTACTGGCTGCCGCTCTACAAACTCTCTCTTTTATATCGTCTCACTGTTTCCCATTTTGCAAAGGGGAGGTCCGTAAACCGCTATCAGTAGCAGGTATAAAATGAAATGTGATGTGAGAAATAGCGTCATTTAAGTTAATGCAGCTACTCTGAACGTACGAGACACCGTCAAAACGATGGCACCGAAAACCGGTAGAAAGGCAGATTTGTACCGTCACTAACACATTCAATTACGAACGGCAATGCGAAAGCGAATGTTGAACACATCTTTATACTAGTAAGGGGTCGTGTGAAAAATGCCATGCGAAACAGGGTTGCCATATATACAGGTTAATCTGCATTATTATTATTATTATTATTATTATTATTATTACTATCATTATTATTATTAGAATGACTCTTGCATACCGAAGATCGTCGATACATTTCAGACCAGGCCATTGCAATTGGCTCGTACTGAAATTTCGAGTAGAATCAGATATCTTCGAACTTCATAGCTTCAATAAAAATAAACTACAAAATTGTCGTACCTAGCCTCCTATATTAGCAAATTAAAAAGGAATTGTTTCAAGTTTGAAATATATAGTTGTAGAATAGTATCAGGAATCAGAACAAATTGGCTCAAATGGCACGTTCCCCTTGATATTTGGAGATTTGTGCCTTGCCATCAATTTGTTTTTAGCATCATTTTCCCGATATATAAGAGGGAAGGATTGAAAGGAAATGGTAAGGGTTGGACTAGGAGGATGGGAAAAATTGACGACACAAAAACACATAAAAGCAGAAGTAAATTCTGCACCCCTAAGGGATGCCGAACAATCTGCTGAGGATCACATTTAGTGGAAGCAGAAGTAAATTCTGAACCTCTACGAGGTCCCGAACAGTCCGCTGTTAATAAAAACCTCCAACTCCAGAGAGGATTTGAAGATCTTACAAAAGCGACACCATTCTGCACTCCCGGAAGAATGCAGAACGATTCGCAGTATGTACGAGCAGAAGTAAATTTGGCACCCCCTAAAAGATGCCAAACAATCTGCTAAACCCTATTTAAGGTAAATACAGAAGGGATTCATTCACTCCAGGAAGAACGATGAACCCTTCTGACTATAGCTCCTTACCACATTGGGTAAGAAACGAGAGAATATCCTTCAATTTTAGCTCCGCATACACAGACTCAACCATGTATGGAGAACCAAAAACCCGGATACGTAGCTGCGTCAATGCGGGACAGTTACATATCAGATGATATGAAGTACCATAATCGCATTCACACAAATCACACGAATAATACTCAGCACGTTGAATAGTAGCCATGTGATAATTGAGTTTGCAATGTCCAGTCAGAGCTCTGACCAGAATACTGCAATGATGCTTGGAGAAATGCAGTAGACACTTTGACATTTTCAGATTTAAATCTGGTAGAAATGCTTTTGTCTGAGCGCAAGTTTGCAAGCTGCGCCAGTAGCTGGCATGTTTGGATACAGCCCAAGAACGAATCTTGTGCTTTATCCAACTAGTTGAAAGTGGTAAAGCTGGTTCAGGACCAACGAAATCATTCGTTGCACCAGCTCTAGCCAACTCATCAGCCCATTCATTTCCAGTAATACCAGAATGGCCGGGTACCCATAAGAAGTAAACAGCATTTGAAATGCTGAGGTCTTCAATTTGAGTTCGACATGCGATCACTAGATTCGACCGTGAGTCATTCGAACTGAGTGCTTTTAAGGCTGCCTGACTGTCGGAACAAAAATAAATTCGCTTACCACAGATCCTCTGCTGAAGTGCCGATTGTACTCCACACAGAATCGCGTAGATTTCTGCTTGAAACACAGTACAGTATCTACCAAGTGAATGAGACTGCTCCAGCCTCATTTCACGACAGTAGACACCAGCACCAGCACGACCATTCAACAGAGAACCGTCCGTATAACAAACTATGTGTTCATCAAGTTGTCGTTCCAGACAACCAGACAACCATTCCTCACGAAAAGGATAGCTCACATTGAATGTTTTGAAAGGAAAACTGCATGTGAGAGTTAGGTCACTAGGAGCGAGTAAATACTCATCCCACGTAACCATTTGAGACCACAAGCGAGTGTGGCTGGTAGCATAATCTAATGGGTTACTGTTCCAAAGCCCTGTAACCTTAAGACGATATGCACAAGATAATGCTTCTTGTTTTAGGAACACATGTAGTGGTTTAATGCACAGGAGCGCCTCTAGAGCAGCAGTAGGAGTTGTCGTGAATGCTCCTGTCATCGCCATTAGGACCATCCTTTGGAGATGATTTAGCTTTGACTGAACTGTCGCGACTTCTCCTTTCTGCCACCATACAAGACATCCATATGCTAAAATTGGTCTAACAATAGTTGTGTAGATCCAATGAATATATCTGGGTTTGAGTTCCCATGATTTTCCAAAAGCTCGTCTACATTGGCCGAAAGCCATGCAAGCTCTTTTAATTCTGAAGTCAATGTGAGCAGACCAATTCAGTTTTGAGTCAAGAATAACCCCGACGTATTTAACTTGTTCGACCACAGTGACCTCTGAACCAAAGAACTGCAACGGACGAGCTCCTGTGATTATCCTACGATGAGTGAAGCACCATTGATGTTTTGCCCGGATTTACAGATAATCCAACCTGACAACACCATTGTTCAACAGATCGCAGGGCTTGCTGCATTAAATCAAAGAGAGTGTTAATGCTTATACCGGTCATCAGTATATGATAATCGTCGGCAAAACCAAAAGTCGGAAATCCAAGGTTATTAAGTTTCCTTAACAAACCATCAGCGACAAGGTTCCATAAAAGTGGGGATAGTACACCACCTTGAGGACACCCACAGACACTTAGCTTTCTAATCTCTGCTTGCCGAAGCGATGAACAAAGAAGTCGATTGCTAAGCATTGCGTGTATCCAATTTGTGATACTTGAAGGTATGCCATGACCACGGGCTGCTTCCAGAATTGAATTGAAAGACACGTTATCAAAGGCACCTTCAATATCTAGGAAAACTCCCAAGCAAGATTGCTTTTGTGAGAAAGCATTTTCAATGTTGTACACAACATCATGTAACAGGGTTGTAGTGGACTTTCCACGCTGGTAAGCATGTTGCATTCCATGTAGCGGATGCAGGCCCAAACTAACATTCCTGATATAGTGATCGACTATGCGTTCCACTGTTTTAAGAAGAAATGAGCTTAGACTGATAGGCCTGAAACTCTTCGCTTCCTCATAAGTGTCGCGACCGTCTTTGGGAATAAATTTGACAATTATTTCCTGCCAGGCTCTTGGAATATATCCTGTCGCAAGACTAAAAGTAAGTATTTTCTTCAAAACATGTTTGAAATGTTCATACCCTTTCTGCAGTAACACTGGGAAAACTCCATCCTTTCCAGGAGACTTGCACGGAGCAAAACTCTCAACTGCCCATTTGACCGATTCAATCGTCACAACGCTTCGAGCAAGGGCCCAAGAATCGTAACTACCTGAAAAAGTCTCGGGAAGAGCTGTCGGTGATGGATCCATACATCCTGGAAAGTGAGTGTTAAAAAGATAGTGAAGTACATCACCTTCATCAGAAAAGTGTTCACCATCTGAAGTTCTTAAGAAACTGACATTAAAGTCCTTAGACTTCGAAAGTAACTTATTTAATCTGCTAGCCTCGTTGAGACTAGAGACATTTGTGCAGAGGCTTTTCCAATCACTTCGCTCAGACGATCGAAGAGCATTTTTGTAAGCCCTTCGAGCCAACACGAATGTCTCGGACCCATTTCTGCGACGGTGGTTCCAAGCTCTTCTGCATAGTTTCCTTAGTCTAGCAAGTTCAGCATTCCACCAAGGAGTTCCTCTAGTAGCTCGCACAATCCGAAGTGGACAAGCCTCTTCATATGCTGCAACTATGAGTGAGTTTGTCTCGTCGACAACATTTTCCAAATCAATTGGGGTTTCAATTGTTGGTTGGTACCCGTAAAATCTAGTCGCCAAGCCCTCTTCATAGAGGTCCCAGTTTGTAGATTTGGGATTACGATATGTGATAATATCAAATTTAACGTTTGAATGATCAAAGAATATGTACTTATGATCAGACAACGAAGGTTCGAGCTCATCGGAGACGAGCCAATTCACCAACTCATGCGCAATTCTATCAGAGCAGAGAGTTACGTCCAAAACCTCCTCTCTGCCAGATCTCGCAAAAGTTGGACGGTTTCCTGCATTGACTATGTGCAGGTTTGTACTGCTCACAAATTCCATCATATCAGAGCCTCTCGAATTTATATCTGTGCTGCCCCAAATGATATGGTGAGCATTTATGTCACTGCCGATTACAAGCGGTAAATCACTTTTGCAGCAGTATGATACAACCTTTTTGAAGTCATCGCTTGGCGAAGGTTGATTATGCGGCAAATATGCCGAACAATAGACATATTTCCTGTCTATGCCATCAGTAGTCATACCAACTGTGACAGCACAAATATCCCGAGTTGTGAGCTCCGATATGAGAGAGACATCGAGAGCACTATTTGCAAGTATGCATGCTCGAGGCATTTCACGTGGATTAGTCATTCCGGTCTTGTTAAAGGCAACAAAGACTGGGTTTAACAATTTTCCAACGTAGAAGTTTCCCTTTTGGAAATATGGTTCTTGAACCAAAGCTAAAGAAGCTTTACCTTCTTGCAGAAGTCTGGATAGATTCATAGTTGCTGTACGTTTATGCTGGAGATTGATTTGTGCTACTCTAACCATTATCAATTAAAGTAACGAACACTCCACCTCCAGCACTTACCGTACAACAACTACAAGAAACCAAATATATTGGCTTATAATCGCCTATAGCGAACCATGTAAGGATTTTTTTAAATGTTTTAATCATTTGAATCCCACGAGTTGCGAAGAAAGAAGTCGTCCACTGTGCCAGAGCTTCGCTTAACACAGTAAGGGAAAATCCCAAGATATTCCGTTCACGACTGCATTGTTTAACCTCCTGCAGCCATTCAGCCATCGGCACGGAAATACACCTTGACTTAGGAGTTCCTATTTTTGTGGCCTTTTACGACATGGAACAGGAAACCAGTGGATCAATTCTTGGTAAAAAAATAATTCCGCCGGATGCCACACGGCTTACCTGTTTGGTGGACTTATACCACCGGTACAGGTGGACCGTAGCGTTATTCTTAGCCAGTTGGGAAACCGCTACCGACACTACACGGCTATCTAGGCTGCTCAGAGAGGGAAATTGACATTGATGGTCAACTTCCATGGATGGCCGAGCAGCCAACAATATTAGCAAATTAAAAAGGAATTGTTTCAAGTTTGAAATATATAGTTGTAGAATAGTAGCTGTTTAATGTAACTAATCTGTACTTTAATGTAGGTGCATCGCTTCAAACTCCTTCAAAGCTTGCACAATTCATACAATCAATCAACTAACTGATATGTGAACGTGTCAGTTTTTTCGTATTCACGACATTCAGTTGTGACTCTGATATTTCCCACCCACCCTTCTTTTATTGGCCGGAGAGGTGGCATCACCGGGAGTGCGATGCTGTGTCCTGGTGCTGATCTCAAAAAAATATTATTTCAATGTGTTATTTGATACTTATAGTTAAAAATTTGGTTGAAATAGTTATTTTGAGTGATAGTGCAGGTGTGGCAAGTGTGTGTTTAGTAATGAGAGTTTTATTTATTGAATAATATTGATCCGCGAAACTAAAGATGCTCAAGCGGCGGAAACTGAGAATTTACCGCCCCGAAATTCAACGATGTTAACCGGTTAACCGATCGAAGCGCCGTCTGCATGTCATTGTCGGTGTTGTCGGGTTTCTATGGAATGTGTGAAAGTTTACAAGTCGATTGTGTCATTCAGACTGAAGGTCTAGGGTTGGTCTGTAGCGGACCCATTCGCGAGTGATTTTATTTTATTCTTTCAGTGGTCGTGTTTCATCTCGCGTTGCTGACAGTAGAGCGAGCGGGAGAAAAGGGATACTGGTGAGATCGTTCCTTGGAGATATTTTATATTTTTCTTACTTATTATATTTCTCCTGAGTATTGAAAATCAGGTTTTGTTGAGATCATATTGTTTACCAAAACATATCTGGATCTCTTATCCTACCTACTAACAAATCTCCTATCCCGTGATGTTCGTGGAGATACATTATTACCCGCGGTCTCTAGAAACAACGAGTATCGGACTAAAATTCCTTCCTTTCTCACAGTAGCACAGCCTTTGGGCGTAGCCAGCGTCGTTATTGATCATTTAATAAAAAGCTAGGAGTGTGCGGGAATGTAAAGCTTGCTTCATTTAGAATTGGAACAAACTTTTGCTCATATTGTGGCGCTCCTGGTGGACGGATTTGGAAGCTCTTGGCGCCCACGTGTCGGGAATTTTGTCAGCTTCACGTATGATTTTTGGCATTCCGAAAATCGACTGTACTTTGTAAACAATCAACATGGAAGCCGAAAGTAGGAAAAAAAATTGCGCACAGTTATTTGGAAAATCCATTGTGGTCTGCATCTAGGCTAGCTAAACAGCTGAAATTGCCCAGAAATACCGTATGGCGCGTTATCAAACGGTATTAGAAAACATTGACGACGATTCGGAAGCCTCAAGCCGATCGTCGGAGTCGAACTGACGACCGGAAATTGCGTGGTAAGATTTTGAAGACGATTAAGAGGAATCCTAATCTCTCGGACCGTGATTTGGCCAGAAAATTCGGTGCTGCCCATAGTACCGTGAGGAGAACTCAACTCCGGGAAGGAATCAAGTCGTATCGAGCTAGCAAACAGCCAAATCGGACCATGAAACAGAATGGTGTGGTCAAAATTCGTGCTCGGTAACTATATGACCAGGTGCTGACCAAGTTCAACCGGTGTCTTCTGATGGACGATGGAACCTGTGTCAAGGCTGACTTCGGTCAAATCCCAGGTCAAAAATTTGACTTGGCAACGGCTCGGGGGGTGTTCCAGCCAAATTTAATTTTGTTTTTGCCGACAAATTTGCAAGAAAATTTATGATTTGGCCGGGCATTTGCAGCTGCGGCAAAAAAACGAAAGTTTTCGTTACAAATAAGACAACGACATCGGAACTATACCAAAAAGAATGTCTCCAAAAACGAATTTTGCCGTTCATTCGATCCCACGACCGTCCTGTAATGTTTTGGCCAGATTTGGTAAGCTGTCATTACAGCAAAGTCGTTTAAGAATGGTATGCAGAGAAAGTGGTCCAGTTTGTTCCGAAAAACCTTAACCCACACAACTGCCCCCAGTTCCGCCCTATTGAGAAATACTGGGCAATCATGAAGAGGAGGCTCAAGGCAAAGGGAAAGGTTGTCAAAGACATCAATCAGATGACGACCTGGTGGAATAAGATAGCTAAAACGATGGACGAAGAATGTGTGCGCAGCCGTGTTACAGGAAAAATTCGAGAATTCTTTCAAAACCGTGACGAATAATTTTATCCGTATTTTTTCTTAAAAGTATGAAGAAAACGCTACATTTGTATAAAAAAAGATCTTGAATACAATAATAAATAACTGAAATACAGGCAATTGTCTTTGTTCCAATTCTATTTGAAGCAAGCTTCACAGTGAAAATGATTTGCTTCTCCCAAGCTTCATTTTCTTGATTCATTGTACATTTCCACACATTCGGTCAATCACAAACTGCAACTACGGGCGATCCACTACAGCTCAGCTTAAATGTGGATCCTGAAAATGAGCTCAGTTCCAGAATTCTAGAATTAAGTTCCTGAACTGAATTCTGTGGATTCCAAACTTGAATCTTGCAACTGAATTCTGAGCCAGTCTCAGATTACGTTTTTCGATTTTAGTTCTTGAAATCAGAAAACGAATTTCTCAGCCAAATTACGGGTCCGTGCCAATTCAGCAAGGTGCGGGTCCATTGACCGTCGCGCGTGCGAAGCAATACAATGATAATACGAATTCTTAGCCTAGCATTCAAGCAGTGACACCTAGTGCAAAATCGAATCAAAACTAGAGGGCAACGATCAGTAACACGTTGTACTGGTTCTACACTACAATACCAACCACCCACAGACCTGCCTCAAAGTAACTCACTCAATTAAAAATGGGTGGCTTAGAGCCCCCACCCCCCGATGACTCTCCTACATTACCTCCCAGTAGTTCCACCCCCTCGTTCATGCAGAATGGTGATGAAATCGACACACATGTCCTACTGTTACGAGAAGTCAACAACGGAAACCAAACCAACGCTACGCGAAAAATAAAACAAGCTGGAAAACGATATAGCCGAACTCAGAACTCTATTTCGTACAAGAACGGCACAAATAGTCAATAACAAAGAAGCTGAGATCAAAAAACTAAAACTCGAACTACAAGAGAGCCGACAAAAGAACGTCCAGGTCCTCAACGAAATGAAAATACAAATTTAAAAAATCGCAATGCACACGAGCAATGTCAATCGATAACAACAGGAAAACCAAGCACAGCACGAAAAACGAACCAAGGCAAACCACCAGTCAGTTACGAAGTCCTGATATCCGGGATTACCCCCATCACCGAGTTAAACAAAAACATCAACAAAGGGCTGACACCGGAAGAACCTACTCACCCACCCAGGCACCACTAGCAAAAAAACAGAGCACAAACGACGGATATAACACCCCTTCTCCTACCACCGAAAAGGAAGAGGAAAACCAAGGAATGTATCAATCTTTCGATAGCGATGTAACGATACAATAAAAGAGAAACCGACAACCATGCAAACATCAACGAACACGAATAACGGACAAATAATATAAACACCAAACACAAGAGAGCTAGTATTACAAATAAATAAAAAATGACGTACAACCAAACAACACTTGCATTACAATGGAACATTAACGGATTGAGAGAATCCATACAAGGAACACACTTTCCTGATCGCACCGATCCCACTGCATGGCTTAGCCATAATTACTCCTGGAATGCTAAGGCCGGAGCAAACATCTACCAAACAGTTGGACTAGGAATCCGGAAGGATATCTTATCAGATCTTATTGCCGTCGCCAGACAGATCACGTACCCTACTAGAATAACGGTGGTTTCAATATACCTGCCACAAAACATCTCCAACCTAAACTCCAAACTACTTATCTAACAAATTCACGGCCCCTTTCTAATTCTAGGGGACTTCAACGCCCATCATGAGAGCTGAGGATCACACGAAAGTAAACGAGGGAACCAAATAACTGAAGTTATCGAATGCCACAATGCAGTAATACTAAACAACTGAAGAGCCGTGGAAACTCAGCATCAACAATTGACATTTACATAGCATCAACATCAATCGCCAGACATGGGAAATCCTTGACGAGTTAGCCAACAGTGACCGTTTGCCCATTACTATCTCACACAACCAACACCGACCTGACGGGTACGACGGATCACCGAACGAGCCAATTGGCCCGAATACGAGCGTCTCGTATCCAGCCATTTAGATTCCAAACCGGAGTACACCGCCGAATAGCTCGGTTTAATAATGCGCAAAGCCGCTGTAGATTCAATACCCAAAACAGGAAAAAAGGAAAATTACCCACTTATTCAGTATCTTCCCCCGGACGCAAAAAAGGCATTACTTAAATGCTACAACACACTGGGCCGTATGAATAAAATGTAGTGAAGTCTGTTGTTTGTAGTATCTTCTTAAAAACAAAGTCCACAGAGTATAACGCGGTTTGGTATGAATAAAAAACAAGTTCGAACATGTAGTTTATGCTACTTCCGAATTTAAGCATTTACTGCATACCGCATCGACACAGAGCCGGAAAAGCTAGCATAAGCATGCACAAAGCAAGAAACGTACTTATATCTGTAAAAATGCCACTTTTTTAATTTCTGTCATTCACTTTTTCAGCAAACACACGAGTAGCAACCGAAATTCAAGCATGCTACGTTTTATTCATACGGCCCACTATAACAGCGAGGCGAATTACCTGACTACTGGAAGAGTGCTCTAGTTGTTCCCATTCCCAAGAAATGTGCAGGAAACAGAAAGAAAGATTTTTCAAAGATTTCCACACAATCAGTCCCCTCTATATCGGAAAAATCATGGAGGGAATGGTAAACTTCTCGATCAACGTCAGTTCGCCTTCCGACAAGGCTACGGAACAGAACCTCACCTGGGAAGCTTGGGACAGATTCTAGGTGATGCAATGAACCAAGATATGCACGCCGATATAGCCATCCTAGACATAGACAAAGCCTACAACACAGTATGGTGAGATGGAGTTCATTACAAAAGAAGGAATCATCATACATTACAAAGAGAAGGAATCACCGGCAACATGGGTGCATTCCTCAAATGATCTTCAAAATCGACTATTCACTCTTCGGCGAAGTACCCCGGCGTTCGTTGAAACCGGAATATTACTCACGCTGATATCACAATTTATAAGAGAGCCCTTGCTTTTCTACAAAGAACAAAAGGCAACAACCGGGCACTACTCACCTTTTCCAAAGACCTATACCTATTATATAGTAACACCAGGATACCAAAACTTGCTAAATTACACCAAATGCGTCGTCGTGAATGGTTCACAAAATCCCCCCGTATCGACACCAGTTTAACACGCACCCTCCGGGCAGGAGCACAATCAATCATAACCCGATCCCTCTTCCACCGAATAATCGAAAAGAACTAACCTTATCACCACCAAATATTCACCAACGGATTCACACCAAACGAACGAGTCGGAGCTGGTATCGACAATGTAACATCAAACTTTCGGCTGCATTCAACCTTCTCAGATTTCTCGGCCGAAGTCACAGCAATCCTTAACGCCATCAAATCTAAACCTCCTGACACCCCAATGATAATCTTATATGATTCCCTGTCAGTCCTCATCGCCCTGAAAGCAGACAACAGGGTGAGGACCCTTCTATCCTAGCAATAAAAAAACACTACAACGACCAAACAGTAATCTGTTGGATACCCGGACACACTGGCATCCCATTGGTCAAAAAAAAGTCAAAGGTGAACCAAACAAATGGATAGATATAAACAGCCGGATGGAGCAACGAACCCTATCTAGACTGCGTAGCGGACACACCAGAGTTACCCATTCACATATCATTTCAAACTGTCAACCACCATCCTGCAGCATATGCAATATCAGACTTTCCGTTGAACACCTTCTCATCAACTGCCCCGAACTCGATGAACATCGCAAGTACCATGGATTGTCCAACTCTATCCATGAGGTGCTGATTAACAACCAGGATAACAAACATGCACTTCTCAATCTACTCCGAGATACCAATCTACTCCAATTTCTGTAAAATCCACATAAACGCATGAAATACCGGACTCCTAGAAGATCTATTATCAACACCGCAGCCCAGTTCTTGCCACCTTAAGAACTAAACAACAAAGGCCACGATGGGTTTGCATATCAGGCACGAAAACCGAAAAATATAAAGTGAATCAATACCAGCCGGCACTCTACTTAATAAATACACTTACGAATAGAAATAAGCAGCTAAGTAGCGCTAATACACAAGTATAACCTACCACCCTAAGCCAACATATACGCACACAAAAACCAACTCACCCGGACACCTAGATGCTGAAGCAGCAGCAACCTACAGTTCAGCAACCCGGCACATCCAACACCTGGCAAGCAGGCCCATCGAGCATGGCAGTTCAACACAACACCTCAAAATATGCACACATTAAAGAAGGCAAAACAAAACAATCTGCCATTACCACAGCTGGTATTATCCTGCTGGGAGTCATACTGGCTTGGATCGTAGGCCATTCCACAATCACCTAAACACAAACTCCATCATTAACCCGGACCACACTGCCAAAACTACAAAAAAAGATGCCACTAATAATCCAATCAACAAAAACTGCAGACGAAATAATCGAGCATCAGCAGTGTAGCAGGCAAGCCACTCGGTCGCAAACAGAACCACGAAAGTACTTATCGGAGATTCCTGTACAATACCACGAAGATGCCCCCTACCGGACATCGGATACAATCCACACATAACCTCCACCCAACAAGATCATCTCCAGACCATGAAATTACAACCCAAGTAGTAATTGGCAAACACATCTAGTCGCGAGAAGAACCCCCGATCAATCGTAACCATATTAGCACTTTCAGCAAACAATAGTTCAACAAGATCACCTCCAGATACACCTGTCAGAACTAGCCGGGAACGGAGACCTTCAGCGATTGAACTAATAACATCTACAATACCGGCTATTCAACAAGAAAAACTTACCAAGGTCAGGACAACACCGAAAGAAAAATACATACTTATCATGACATATCATTTTAACCCCTGAATCAATACCCTACACTCAATCCCAAACAAGTCACACCTCGGCTAAAGACCAAACGATTAAAACCGAGTATAAATAAACTCTTTCATTCATTCAAATCGCCTTATTCGACGATATACTCATGTCCATAAGTTTTCAATAAACTTCTAATGTGTAGAGGTCCATAATAGTGCAGACGGCCCTGCAATCCAGAAGTTAGGTTCTGCTGTAGATAACTAAATGAAGGCAAAAAGTAATCAATAAATGTCAACTTCGGATAAATAAAAAATCTTAAAGAGCATGTAAATCATCAAGAAAACCTGTTTAATCCACCTGGTGGTGTAATGATGCCTTTCTCATATCAGACATTTTGCTATACGCGAGCTAGCAGAAAACACGCACACGAAGTCTGAAGACACGCCCGAGTGCTGTATTACTACTAAATCGAGAGTCGTGTGCTTCGTAGAACCAGCTCATGAGCTGGATTGGGGACTAGCTCGTGAGCTGGCTCATGTGCTGACTTGAGTGCCCGTTCTACTTTATTTTATTCAATGATATACAATATTTTTAGGCACACAGTGTCCGCTCTTGTCTTGTCTCTTGTCAGGAGGTGGACTACACAAAACAATATTATTGTCAATCCAAATTATATGTGGCTTTCACATGAGGTTTTATTATTGTGAATATTCGACATTTTGACTATGCTATTGATGATGAATAATCGTGTGCATTCAAATGGGAATGACGTATTAACGAAAGATTGACAATACTGAATATTTACTGTAATATTGCCTCATGTAACGGCTGTTATTGTCAATACCGCTTCAAAATATCAAATAATTGGCATAGAGTATTCTTTCCTCAATTTCAGAGAAAATCAACGTTCAGAGCATTAAATATTCTAGCATTCAGAGGAGAATTGAATGTAATGTTGAAAGGTTTATGTAGTTTTCACTACACTATCAAAATAATTGTCAACAACCACGTTTCAAATCAGTTCGTGATAGGATTTTAGAAGTCGCAATTATTGTCATTATAATTTTTTCATTGAATGAAAATAGTATTTGCGGTTTTCATTACCAACCACAATGGCAGTGCTGTAAAAAACATATACACCGCGCTGGGAGGGGTTTTCATCCACAACGGCCAACACCAACAATGGCACCCCCTGGTAATTCACGACAAAATCCGGTTTCCTAGAAATTCGAGTGCACTTTTTTCATATTTTTGCACATTTTACCCTGTTACTCCCGAGCCGAAAATTCGATCTTGATAATATTCCATATCAGACTACGGGACCAAGAGTTTTTTCATTCGAATCTAAGATTATGATAATCGGCTCAGCCGTTTCTAAGGAATTGGAGTACACGATCACTTTTTTATAATTCAAGAATTATACGCTATTTGAATGTATTTGATTGAATTTTCCGTGTCATGTAAAAAAACACGCAGTGGCGTACCGAGAAAATTTGGCACCTGGGGCAAAACAAGATTTACCGCCCCATTGGTTCGTTTAGTGTGCAAAAAAATGCTGAAATACGGAAAGATGAATTGGACGAGGTCCCAAGGATTAGTTTGCGCCCCCTCAAACCGTTGCTCCCGGGGTGAATTCCCTTCGCCCCCCCCCCCCCCTTCTCAGCATAGATACGCCACTGAAAACACGTCTCTGAAAATGAAATTTTTATACGTATTAGTTTGTAATTCCGGAACCGGGTGTCGTATTCGGATAAAATTTGGTAGGATTATATGCGGTTGAAAGGCCTTTCATTTGAATCTACGCTTGAAAATTGGATGAACGGTCTCTGAGAAAATCGATTGAACGTTTTTAGTTCATTTTTCCCGACCTCTGAGAAAATCGAATGCACTATTTAATCATTTTTTTGCACATTTTACTCCGTTACTCCCGAACCAGGAGTCCGATCCGGGTAAAATTCAATAGCACCCTATGCAATCAAGAGAATCTAAGTTTGTGAAAATTGAGCCATCTCAGAGAAAATTGACTGCACATTTTTGTTACATACACACATGAATACACACACGCACACACACACACACACACACACACACATTTGTTCAGTTCGTCGAGCTGATTCGAATGGTATATGATATTCTGCCCCGATTAAAGTCGACTTTCACAGTGATTGCTTTACCGTTCTATATAAGAAAGACAAAAACATTTTTTATCCATTTTCAACGTTATTTTTGTGGTAGAATATGTTTCTGTCAATTAGTCATACTTTTGTATTGCTCCAAAGTTACAATTCGGGAAACGATACAGTAACATTTGAAAAATTCACCCGATCAAACTAATACGAACGATTGTCGAAATTCGGAAGTATGCCAATTTTATTCATATTCTCGTCGTCCATTTATGTCTGTGACATTACCAAACAGCATTTATAAAAAGGGCACTAATCACATTTACGTCGAAATCCAGTAAATTCTTCTAACATGCCCATCTTATTGATTCATAATCAAAAAAGGCACTTTGATCGATCCGAACGAACTTCGATTCAATTAAATATTTTCCGATTCTGAGAGTACAAGGTGGTGAAAATTCAAAACTTCTACCATTCATATAATTAGCGATACAAATAAGTACAGAAATTTAAAAACAGATTTTAAACCTATTTGAACTTGTAGGTCTTGCTAATTGATGCCCGTTAAAATTAACTACACCTATGACAGCCTCTGTTCCCGATATGGGAACAAAAAGTCCAATTTAAAACTGGAATGACGTTTTTTTTATTCAATAGTATAATATAGTTTTAGGCTAAGATGCCAAGGGTATTTACTAATAGTTTTGGTTGTACCTTTCTGGGCTCAACCCATTAGTCTCAGATAGTGATGTACAAAAAATTGTCTCTCACTGCTTGGATTTAAATGAACCAATTCACTTAGTACGGCTCGTTCCAAAAGGCAAGGATGTCTCTTACATGTCTTTCGTATCATATAAAATTGGACTTAACACCGATATGAAAGCAAAGGCACTGGATCCATCCCGTTGGCCGGTTGGACTACTGTTTCGTGAATTTATAAACCTGCCAAAAAACTACGACCGACGAATGATTCCCCCCAGCACAAGCAACTTGTAGGGAGTTATATTCCACTGCGATGTACAGCGGACGGTGGAAACCCTAGGGTTTCCACCAGAGGCGAGTATTTTTCTGAAAATATTGATATTCCTGCGCTAAAGAATAACACGTTTCAGTACGGCAATAACGACAAGAAAATTTGGATCTACTACCAGAACGTTCGAGGTTTAAGAACGAAAATTGATGACATTTTCTTGGCCACGCAAGATTGCTGTTACGATGCAATTATACTAACGGAGACTGGACTCGATGACCGTATAAATTCATTACAACTATTTGGAAACGCGTTCAACGTCTTTCGCTGTGATCGGAGTTCCCAAAATAGTGAAAAAAGAAGCTTTGGTGGTGTTTTGATTGCCGTCTCGCAAGCACACACTTGTTGGATAATCGAAACAATGAATGGACGCTGCCTAGAGCAAGTGTGCGCAAGTGTCACCGAAAAAGTACAGATCTGCGCTGTTTATATTCCTCCTGACAAAAGCCAAGATGCACATTGATGCACATATTTGTTCCGTATCGGAGGTATTATGTAAATCATCATCCAATGATATTGTTCTGGTGTGTGGTGATTTCAATCAGCCTCGCATCGTGTGGACGGAGGGAAGTGATGGAAATATTTACTCTAGCTCCTCTCAGCTCACCGCCGCTAGCACCGCTCTGATCGACGGTATGGATTATTTAAACCTTTTTCAAGCAAACCAACAAAGAAATCACAACGGACGTGTTCTAGATTTAGTTTTTGGTCCTCTCGAGCAACCATTAGGTGTAAAGAATAGCACCGCTCCACTACTACCCGTTGACCTTCATCACCCGCCCTTAACAATATCATTTACAATTGATCATGGTAAAGAGGTTTGCCGAACTGCTGTTTTGAATGAACCTCGAGAGTTGAATTATAGGCAAATAGATTTTGATGCCTTGATAGAATTTCTTCTAAATACGAATTGGGAACCTTTAAAGGTGCTCGACTATGTGGATGATATGGCTCTGCAGTTTATAAACCTATTGTTGGAGTGGTTCAAATCTAATTTGCCTTTCGTGAAGCGTCCAATTTCTCCTCCGTGGGCGAATTCTCGTCTCCGTGCATTGAAACGAGAGCGCAATCATTGGTAGCGAAAACACCGACGATGGCGTTCTTCTGTAACTAAGCAAAACTTCAAGAAATCCAGTGATGAATATAGGTTATTGAATGCTGGTTTATATAAAGCCTATGTAATGCGCATCCAGTTTGATCTACGGCGGAATCCTAAAAAGTTTTGGAGCTTCGTCAATTCGAAACGAAAATGTTCATCAATCCCTCCAAACGTTCGTCTTGATGGGGTAGAATCAACGGGTACATCAGATTCTTGTGAATTGTTCGCGAGATTTTTCGCTTCTGTCTTTGCTGATAGCACCGCATCTGCCAGCCAGGCAGAGACCGCCGCGCTGGATGTTCCTGACAGTTTAGTGGATATAAGTACATTTACAATTACTCCTGATATGATCGTTACCGCCGCAAAAAAGCTAAAAAAGTCATACTCTGTGGGACCTGACGGTATTCCAGCAGTAGTTTATAGCCGTTGCGCCCACGTCCTGACCGATCCTTTATGTGCAATTTTTAATAAGTCGTTTGAGCATGGTATATTCCCGACAATCTGGAAACAGTCTTTTATGTTTCCAGTCTTTAAAAGTGGTGATCGCCTGAATGTTCGAAGCTACCGTGGTATAACTAGTTTGCCAGCAGCGTCGAAACTGTTTGAGCTAGTAGTTAGCGCTTCCATATTATCTCAAACGAAGACATACATATCCACCGACCAGCATGGTTTTATGCCTAGACGATCAGTGAATACGAACCTACTGGATTTTACATCGACATGTATTACGCGGATCGAAGAAAAGTCACAAGTTGATGCCATCTACACCGATCTAAAAGCTGCATTTGATCGAATAGATCATGGAATACTAATAGCAAAATTGTCTCGATTAGGCGCTTCGAGAACGTTTGTAAAATGGTTGAGCTCTTATCTATGCGACAGAGTACTACGTGTGCAGCTTGGCTCTTGTACTTCTTCTTCGTTCACGAATAAATCGGGTGTTCCTCAGGGCAGTAACCTTGGTCCACTACTGTTTGTGCTGTTCTTCAACGATGCTGCTTTACTACTTGGCGTCGGATGCAGATTGGTTTACGCTGATGACTTAAAGCTGTACCTGACAGTCCGTGCTGTTGAAAATTGTGTCCATCTTCGGGAGCTCCTAGATATTTTCGTAGACTGGTGTCGACAAAACTTTTTAATAATCAGTACCGTGAAATGTCAAGTTATAACTTTTCATCGTAAAATAAATCCAATAGTATTTGACTATCAAATTGATGGACAAACGCTTGATAGAGTCGAATTTGTCAATGATCTCGGCGTTTTGTTGGATGCTAAACTCACCTTTAATCTACACCGATCAACTTTAATTTCCAAAGTAACGCGGCAACTCGGATTTATTGCAAAAATTAGTCGGGACTTCAAGGATCCGTATTGTTTGAAAGCGTTGTATTGCTCATTGGTGCGTCCACTAGTTGAAAATGCGTGTTTAATTTGGAGTCCTTACCAACTGGTTTGGAATTTACGGATAGAACGTGTACAAAAGAGATTTATTCGATTTTCTTTGCGGGACCTTCCCTGGCGGAACCCACTGGATCTCCCACCGTATCCTGACCGTTGTCGCCTGATTGGACTGGAAACACTAGAGCGACGTAGAAAAATACAGCAAGCGTTACTTGTGGCTAAAGTAATCAATGGCGATATTGATTCACCAAAATTGTTATCTCTTCTTGACTTCCGTGCTTCTCAGCGATCTCTACGCTCGACGAGTCTACTTCAACCAAGATTTCATCGTACTACTTTCGGACTACATGAACCAATGACAGAATGTAAACGTGCATTTTCCAAAGTTGAGCATCTGTTCGAATTTGGGGAACCATCGCATAAGTTTGCACAAAAGTTATCAAGTGTTTCTTTTTTATAAATTGACCGTTTGTACCTTTTTCCTTTAATTTAGACTATTATTTGTCAGATGAATTATTTTAACAAATAAATAAACAAATAAATAAATAAATATTAATTACGACTAACTTAAAACTAAATAAGTATCATAATGTAATGTGGTATCGAGGTGGCGGATTCTCGAGAATTCAGATTTCAGCTGGCGATCGGCAGTGGCTGGTGAATTGAATATTACATGAGGGTCTTCCGTATGGCGTTAGTGAATATCGATGTTGGCCGCATCCTTCGGTCCGTGTGGGTCCGCGGGAAACGCCCCCAGGCTGCGAAGGCCCGGCGGGTGGCCCGCATGCTGTTCATCGACGGAATGCTGGTCATGTGACGGAAGAGAACGAAGGAGAAGTAAATTTTGCAAAAAACGAGAAAAAAGGTTGTGTGGGAACAAAATGTCTAAAACGATAGAGATCTAATTAGTTACCATCGAGATGGTGAAGAGACGGGGGAAGGGGGAACGAAAAAGTTAGTGACAATGCTCGCTGTCCTGACGTCCATGCTCGCTGTCCTGATAGCCGTCACCACAAGCGCAGAGACCGCTCTCCGCGAGTACAATACGCCGGAGATGCGCGTTGAATGTGTACTGGTTTGACATGAGCCGAGACATCACACGAATGAAGTCACGACTCACGTTCATCCCCCTGAACCAAGGTTTCGTCGATACCCTAGGGATAATCGAATACAGCCATCGCTCCAGTTCTCAATTGCTCCATGAAGTTTGCCAACTTTCGAGTGTACTCCGACGAGCAATACTAAAAAATTCATGAAAGCAAATTGGTCTTTCATAAATATAACCTCCTAATGCGCCCACCTTAGCCAACGAGTCTGCCTTTTCATTGCCCGGAATAGAACAATGCGATGGGACCCAGACTAAGGATATTAAATAAAACCGTCCAGACGAAGTTCTCAAGTGTTCCCGTATTTTCCCCAGGAAATATCGGGGATGCTTTCCTGGTTGCATTGCCTGGAGAGCTTCTATTGAGGTTAGATTATCGGTGATAATGAAGTAATGATCTTTGAGCAAGGTTTCAATTATCTCAACAGCTAATTCTGCGACGTAGACTGAAGACAGATCACTGAGTTTGTACGAAATGATGATGTTCTGATTGAAGATTCCGAAGCCTGTGGACCTGTTGATGTTTGATCCGTCAGTGTAAAACATCTTTTCACAGTTGACTGTTCTAAATTTTTTATCAAAAATATTTGGGGCCACTTGAGGGCGTACATGGTCCGAAATTCCACGAATTTCTTCTCTCATGGATGTGTCAAAAAACACAGTAGAATTAGAAGTATCCAAGAAATGAGTACGTTGGGAACAAACAAAGAAGGATTAATATTCTGAGCCATGTAATCAAAATACAAAATCATAAAACGGGTCTGAGAATTGAGCTTGACAAGCCTTTCGAAGTTTTCAATCACCATCGGATTCAAGATATCGCATCGGATAAACAATCGATATGAGAGATCCCAGAATCGATTTTTCAATGGTAAGACGCCCGCGAGCACTTCGAGACTCATCGTATGAGTCGACTGCATGCAACCTAAGGCAATACGCAAACAACGATACAGAATTCTTTCCAGTTTAATGAAATGGGTGTTCGCGGCGGATCGGAAGCAGAAGCAGAAGCATCCATATTCCATTACGGACAATATAGTTGTTTGGTACAGCCTGATTAGGTCTCCTGGATGGGCACCCCACCATGATCCGGTTGTTGTACGAAGAAATTTGATTCTCTGTTGGCATTTTTGCTTCAGATACCTAACATGACATCCCCAGGTGCCTTTGGAGTCGAACCAGACTGCGAGATATTTGAATGTGAAGACTAGAGCTACGGTTTCACCCTTTAGTTGAAGCTGTAGTTGTGGTGTTCTCGCTTCCTTGAAAATACAAACAGCTCAGTTTTCTCCATAGAGAACTCGATACCAAGTTGAAGAGCCCATGTGGACAACTTGTGGAGTGTATCTTGTAATGGTCCTTGGCGTTCGGCAGCTTTGGATCTTATAATGGACACAACGCTGTCGTCGGCAAGTTGTCTTAGGGTGCAAGATGTGTTGATTTATTTTTCGTATTTTTCACGTAAAATGGTATAAAAGGGAGCTTACCCATGAGCCCTGAGGAAGACCCATGTAGCTAAATCGTGTTGTCAACAAATCACCTTGTGCGAAATACATGTGTTTCTCGGACAATAGATTATATAAAAAGGTGTTCAAAACCGGCGAAAGACCATGCTGGTGCAACTTCTTAGATAGAATATTTATAGAAACTGAATCAAAAGCCCCCTAGATGTCTAGAAATACTGATGCCATTTGTTCTTTTCGAGCTAATGGTATTTGAATTTAGAGAGCAACGCAAGATAATCGTTCGTTCCTTCACCCCTGCGGAAAAAATGTGTATCTGAAAGAAAGCCATAAGTTTCGACCCAATTGCCTAGACGGAAGAGAATCATTTTTTCGAACAACTTCCGGATACAGGAAAGCATACCAATCAGTCGATAGGAATTGTTATCGGAGGCTGGTTTCCCAGGTTTTTGAATGGCCATAACTCTCACTTGTCTCCAGTCGAGTGGAACAATATTACCCTCGAGTAACTTGTTGAATAAATTCAGCAAGCGGCTTTTGGCAGAGTCAGGAAGATTTTTCAACAAGTTGAATTTAATTTTGTCTAATCCCGGGGCCTTATTGTTACACGACAAGAGCCCAAGTGAGAACTCTACCATTGGAAACGGTGTTTTGTTTGTATTCGATGTCGCGACACGGAAGATCTTCTGTTCTGGAACAGAATCGGGGTATACTTTTATAGCGAAATCGAATATCCAGCGATTAGAATATTTCTCGCTTCGTTCGTTGTGTTTTGGTTGCTCATTCGTCGGGCTGTGTACCAAAGAGTGCTCTTCGATGTTTCTTTTGTTAATCCGTCAGCAAACTGTCGCCAGTAACCTAGTCTCTTTGCTTTAACTAAGTTCTTCATTTGCTTATCTAGCGCCGCTTAATTTCGATAATTATCAGATGTTCCATATTTTCTGAACTTTTTAAATGCTAAAGATATTTCCGCGTTCAGTGACGAGCAGTCTTTGTCCCACCACGGGTTGGGAGGACGAATGTTAGTATTCGCGCCGGGTATACGTTTTGTCTGAGCTTGAATCGCAGTGTCGAGAATCAAGCCAGCCATAAACGTATACTCTTCCTCCGGAGGAAGTGTTGTTTCTAGTTTCTCAGACATCGATATTGCGTAGCATTTCCAATCAATATTTCGTGTGAGATCATACAAAACATTGATGGTTTCCGATGGTCTTAATCCGCTAGCGATTGAAATTACGATAGGCAGCGATGTCGAGCAAAAGGCCACCAGCAAGTCCAGCGCACTTGGTCTTGCTGGTGGTGCGGGAATTCGTGTCATTTCTCCTGTATTCAAGATTGTCATATTGAAGTTGTCGCAAATATAATGGATCATAGCTGATCTGTTATCATCATCATGACAACCCCACCCCGTATCGTGGGAGTTAAAGTCTACTAAAACTAACGTCGGTGCGAGAAAAAGTTGCATGATACTGCTGAGCCAGTGGTAGCCAACTGAGGCTCTAGGGGGAATATAGATGGAAGCAATACAAAGGTCCTTGCCTTCAATTGTGACATGAGATGCGACAACTTCAATACCTGGTATCGAGGGGAGGGTAATTCGATAAAAAGAATAGCACTTTTTGATCCCCAAAAGTACGCCTCCGTAGAGATTATCTCGATCCAGACGAATAATGTTAAAATCGTGGAAGTTTAGTGATACTTCAGAAGTTAACCAAGTTTCGCACAATGCAAATGCGTCACATTCCAGATTATTTATTAGATATTTAAATGGATCTATTTTCGGGATGATACTTCTACAGTTCCACTGTAAAACAGTGATCGAATCCTTGACCACGTTCGATAAATTAGCCATCGATGGAAACGATTGCTGAGAGGAGGGGCCATTTTGCAGTCAGCTGCATCAAAAACATTTTAACTTTTGGTAGGAAAGTCATCAAAATACCTTTTAGGGAGTCAGCAATAATAAAGACGGAAAATATAAAGTCCACTATGTCAGTGAATTTTACAAGTCCAGCACTTGGTGTGTTTTCTGGTTCCTTGGGGCTTTCGGGGTTTTGGGTGTCCCCGGAAGTGTTGGATATTCTTTCTCAGATTTCAGGTCACCGGAACTAGGAGCTTTTGGCTTCGTCGTTTTTTACCAACTCTTCCTTCTGCTGTTACTTTTGGAGGGCCTTCAAGAGATATCTTCGAACCCTTGCTAGGGAGTTTAGGAGATGATATATTTCTCCTCTTCCTAAAACTACGAGGGACAGTTGAAGATGTACCTTCTTGAGGATCGTCAGAGTCGCAATCGTCCGCAGACTAGCAGGTGTAGGGGTTCTGTTCAGGTGGTGTGGCAATTTTCAGCATTTCTGCGCACGAGCGGTTTGATAGTTGCTTGAGAGATCGTTTCAAATGATATCCCCGCATTTTATACACAGAACATGCTGTGAGGTCATGCGGGGTCGCCCCACAGTAAAGACACTTTTCAATGTCTCTGTTGCAAACGCCATCCGCATGACTCTCTCCACACTTCGAGCAGCGGGGCCGATTTCCACAATGAGAAGCTGTGTGTCCTCCACAATGAGAAGCTGTGTGTCCTGTGACAACTAGTGCAATTCATGACCCGTGGTACGAAAAGTCTTACAGGCAGACGAATCCTGTCCAGGAGAACGAATTTCGGCAAAGCCGAGACGGAGAAGGTCACTCGATACGAGTCCGAGTGGGGATAAGACTTTGTCCCATCCGCGGCGATCGATACTGAATGCAAACGTTTGCAGTCTAGTATCTTGACATTCTTAAGCAAGGGATCTTTAAAACATCCGACCCCATGTTTGAGAATGTCCTCGCATGTCAGACTTGGATCCGTGATCACTCCGTCTATCTCGACTTCGTGAGCTGGTATGTAAACGCGGTAGTCCCGCGTAAAGTGATCGTTTCGAGCGATCTCATAAGCATGTTTCAGGCTGGTCAACGAGACCATGAGCTTATCGGAACGAATTGTTGAGATAAATTTCAAGCTTGTATATTTTGACGCCAAGTCTTTAGAAATTATCAAAATATTAAGCGGTTTATTCTTCTCTTTGGTCCGGAAATAAACCACATAAAGGCCGGCCGAGGGTGAAGGCTCTTTGGGATACTGTTTAACCCGGTGAGTCTTACTATTTGGAGCAGATTTAGAATCTGTTTCCATTTTAGCTTCGGGGGTCAGGGGAGTTTCAAATGGACTTGCCATAGCGCGGTTGAGGTTTCGCGCAAATTATAGGGGGAGTCAAAATATAAGGGGACGATAAAGGGACACGAAGGGAAAAAATATAATACTTAGCTAATGATCCGTAGCAACTCGGCCGCTGAGGCCAAGCGTTAGTTACAGCGACCTCTGAGAATTTATAAGCACACAGCACCGGTTCACGGCACCACACTAAATGTCCGTTCACTGTTCGTATTGTTTTAGCACAATAACACCCGGTACTTTCTAACGGTAATTATTGTTTATACTGTATTGATCTACTGCACAAGCTTATGAATACAATAGATTTATTTACCTTGAAACGTATTAGAATGGATTAATGCACGGCTGCTCTAATGCAAACTACCATCCGATCGATACGACGGTTACGAAAGGAATGGCATGACGTGTTAATGGCACCATCACACCACAAGGTGGTTTGAAACAATATATATCTAATTTCTTTGGTTTTTGTTTGTTATACACATCAACTCGGCTAACTCTTTCAAAGCCGAAGTGTCTTCATACCAATACTCAATTTGAAAATATCTGAAAAAAGTGTTTTTTTTTTCTCGTTACAGTATCAGTGCATTGCAAAGACACGCGAATTGCTGTGCAAGTGCGCACCAATAAGCCATTCAATGGCCGTATATATGCTTTAGGACGGTCCGAAACCTGTAATATCGATGTAATTAATTCAGATGCTTTTCGACTTGATCTAACGATGGGCGGACAGGATTGCAATACTCAAAGCGCCGTACAAATGTCAACTAACCGGTTATTTTTCACAATATTTGATTTATTTTATTCTTTTAGACGGGTATTTATAGTAACACGGTAGTCTTGCAACATCATTCAGTTGTAATGACTAAAGCTGATAAAATCTATAAGGTAAAATGTACTTACGATATGAGTTCGAAAAATATATCTTTCGGAATGCTACCAATTCGTGATCCTGAAATGATACACATTAACTCATCACCTGAAGCTCCTCCTCCGAGAATACGCATTTTGGATGCTAGAAGCCGTGAAGTTGAAACAGTTCGAATTGGTGATCGACTGACTTTCCGGATTGAAATTCCAGAAGATAGTAAAGATTTTCATTGTATAAATATGTGCATTGACTCAACTCGTGTTCATTTTAACAGCTCCATATGGCATATTTGCTCGTTCATGCGTGGCTATGGCGAAGGACTCTAAAAGCACATTTCAAATTATCGACGATGACGGATGCCCAGTAGACCCAACTATATTCCCAGCATTTACCCAAGACGGCAATGCACTGCAATCGATATACGAGGCATTCAGATTTACAGAAAGCTACGGAGTTATTTTTCAGTGCAACGTTAAATATTGCTTGGGTCCTTGTGAACCGGCGATTTGTGAATGGGGAAGAGATTCTGTGGAATCTTGGGGCAGGAAACGACGTTCTTTAGCGAGGTAAATTGTTTATTCACGATAATAACTTTCAGCAAAGATCTAATTAATATACATTAAGATAAGTCGAGCCAAGTTTTACTTCCGCATTATTTGTAACAACTTCGATGTAATTCACAAACGATTAACAAGGAATTTAAACATACCGAAGATCGAACGCAATACCTTTCTGTTACTTCTTTTAAAATTCTTGCATGATTTTCACTATTCCGATTTTTATTGATTCTTTTCAGCAAAAATTAACTGATAGAAACGAAAGAAAAAACTGACTGGTATTCTTGATTTAATCGATTATAAGCTTGAAATGGAAAAGCTAGACTAGACAGCCATGATCAGAAGTGAGCAATGAATTCGACTTAAGGGGGTCGAACATTGAATTCGAGTCCCCATGTATGGTCATGGAACAAGTATAGTTCTTCACTACACTTCACAGCGGTTTCGCAGGGAGAAGAAATGGGCCCGGGGGATTGCAATATTAGGGGCCTCTATACATGAGAATAAACCATCTGTGTATTTCCCACACAAAAATGCGAATCTCGCAAGAATTGCGAATTAAGGCCTATCCGCACTCCAACGGTGAGGCCCGTCACGCACGTTTTTTACTCTTCGGCTTTGACTGAACGTGCTGTTTGTGCATGCATTGGTATGACGGGTCTAGCTAAATTTGTAGATTGGTCACAACGATACACAAATATGGATTATTAAATATTTTTTATTATGAAGCATACAGTCTGTTACATAAGACCGGGTCACGATTACTCGCGATAGATAAATGATCTTTTTTAATACAGAGGGCAGTAGTGTCCTTGACACAATGCGAGAATAATTCAGCTGACTATTGTTTACAATTCGATCTCTCATTTTTTCCAAAATGAATACCGAGTATGCTTCGCGATTCCAAGCAGGATTTTTGTGCTCGCACCCGAAAGGTTCCAAAATGACCCAAGCTGCCACATGCAAATCGAAACAGTTTATGAGTCGTTTCAAAGAGATGACAAATGTCGCCGACTTTTCAAATAGCGGTTCTGTCGGTGTATTGTCGGAAAAAGACGAAAAAGTGATTTGTGACCTGTTTTCGAAGAATCCGACATAAACTGCGCGAAGGTGCTTCGAAACAGACCTTTTCAAATATATCGTACGGAACTGTTCGCAGATATTTGATCGCATATAATTTGAAATTTCGAAGTACTTTTCAAAAACCGATGTTGAGTGAAAAACATGTGCAAAAACATCTTGAATGGGCAAAGGAGCAAAATGTTGTTGTGACCTTGGATTGGCCCTCTCAGTCGCCCGATGCCAATCCAATTGAGAACGTTTGGGCTCAAATGAAGATGAAACTTGAGAAAAACCGATTACACAATTTGAATCAGCTTGTTTGCCGAATTCACAAATGTGGAGGTCGATTTTACGCTCAAAGTCTCGCTCAAAGTATGCCTCGAAGGTGTCGTGTCATTATTAACGCTGAAGGGGATTGGACTTGCTATTAATATGTTTTGCATGTAAGTTTTTGATCTAATGAAACAATATTCAAATGTATTTTCGTGTTGAGTTTTTTTTTATTTTCGCGATACGTATCCTCGCTGACTGTTGTACTGGCAAGAAGTGCATTATCCTGGGTGATTCCGTTTTAGATGGGTAGTTAACTATTCACAATACTATCTTTTGATTCAATGAGGGACGAATATGCGTCGTATGTTCTGGATGCGATCATGTACGAATGGGACAGTAAAAAAAGAATACGATACTGTTGGATTGATTTCTTTCATTGAAAATGCGTGACAATTTTGTCGTGAATACGACTTACTTTACTATGGGGCGCCTTTTCAAAATTTACCCTCTGAGAGAGTGATAAGTTTTTGATCGTGAATATCTCCTGTTATATCTAACGAATCAACATAATTCTTGCTACATGCCATCGGAAATATGATCACAATTTTATGATAAAACTTTCATTTGTGTGACATATTCTTAAATAGTTCACAATTAAACATTTCTGAAATGTTTGGTATAAACGAGTATCAAAGAGGATAATTCATATGGCGCGTTTGCCTTTCTCGTATTTTGAAAGCTCATAGCTCAGTGATCTGTAGAAGGATTTATATAATCTAACTACCAATAGAATCGAAAATCTTCAACTTGAACGTGTATTACAACAATATTGAAGTTTTTCAATAGTACACTATTGAAAAACCTGTTTGATTTAACCCATGACAGCACCAGCCAATCAGAACGCGAGATGTCTGTATCTATACAAGAGCATCCATATAAAAGTTGAATGGTTCATTTTTCCTACTATTTGCTGAGCAACTCTTCCCGAAACAAGACACACGACAGCAACATCGAGGACCTGTCGCCTCATTGTTTCCCGATATGAATGCACGAGACACCGTCAGCACAATGCACCGAAAAAGGCAGCCAAAAAGTCCAGCAAGGCCCATTGCCGAAACATGACACATACGAGAACCATCTCAGATCTCAATATTTCCTACCAAAAGATTCATCAAGATGGGAGTTAAAATAATTTGCACCGTCACTAACACATTCAATTACGAACGGCAATGCGAAAGCGAAAGTGATGATTTTGAACACATCTTTATACTAGTTTACAAATATGCCGTGCGAAACAGAGTTGCCACAGATCAATATGTATTTTTGTCGCGATTACTTTACTATGCGGCCGAAAACAAAAATTGTTAGAACAAATGTTTCCACTTGATTTGCGCATTCTACTTTCCAGGCGTATCAGAACTGGCTAAACTTAAAGCAATTCTAAATATTTTTTTATCACAGTGATGTGGTCATCCTGAAAAGGACGGGGTTTTCAACGGATGGCCAGCTGCAGATGGCGAGGGATGATTTTCGTTTTCGTTGTCATGGGCAGCGTTACCGGTCAACTCCAACACTTCGGCAACCAAGTACTCCATCACTGCCGCCAGATAGACCGATGCACCAGTACTGACACGCTCGGCGTAGTTCCCCTTCCGAGGCAAACGATGGATTCTCTCGACGACCCATTCAGTATTACTGGCTGCCGCTCTGCTAACTCTCTCTTTTATATCGTTTCACTGTTTCCCGTTCTACGTATAGGAAAGGAATTCTAACAAAGGGGACGTCCTACCGTGCTACCACTAGCACGTATAAAAGGAAATGTGATGTGAGAAATAGCGTCATTTAAGTTAAAGCAGCTACTCTGTACGTACGAGACATCGTCAGAACGATGGCTCCGAAAACAGGTAGAAAAGCAGTTTTGTACCGTCACTAACACATTCAATTACGAACGGCAATGCGAAAGCGAAAGTGATGATGTTGAACACATCTTTATACTAGTAAGGGGTCGTGTGAAAATATGCCATGCGAAACAGGGTTGCCATATATACAGGTTAATCTGTATTATTATTATTACTATCATTATTATTAGAATCACTCTTGCATACCGAAGATCGTAGATACATTTCAGACCAGGCCATTGCAATTGTCTCGTACTGAAATTTCGAGAAGAATCAGATATCTTCGAACTTCATAGCTTCAATAAAAATAAACTACAAATTTGTCGTACCTAGCTTCCTATATTAGCAAATTAAAAAGGAATTGTTTCAAGTTTGGAATATATAGTTGTAGAATAGTAGCTGTTTAATGTAACTAATCTGTACTTTAATGTAGGTGTATCGCTTCAAATTCTATTAGTGAAAAAGAGGAAAGCTTGCACAATTCATACAATCAATCAACTAACTGATATTCGGAAAAGTGATGGGAGCGTGTCAGTTTATTCGAATTCACGACATCCAGTTATGTCTCTGACATTACTCACCCGCCTTTTTAGCTCTGGAATTCAGTGTTCAATAAAATTCCACTTAAGTGTTTATTCTTTAGGTTATATTATATTCTTGGAAATAATTTGTAATATAGTATGTTATATTATACTAGCTGAGTTACCCGGCGTTGCTCGGAAATGTTTCGTGAAGGCAAGGCCGCAAAAAGATTCTTAAAATAATCCTGCCTGCGAAATACTCTGAATGTAGTGAAACACGACAATCCGATTGAACGATACTCCGTTTATGTTCAGACTGCGCACGGGCAGTATCCCACCTCAGATCATGGCATTCTCTTCAAATCGGGTCAGTTTTATGTTTTTCGTAAAATTCGATCAATTTTACCTTATAGCTCTCCTCCATGATTATTTTTCTAACCACTTCTGAGTAATGTAGATAGTATCTGAGCTCATCATAAAGTATCGATTCCCACCTTTTATATATATGCCAAAATTTTGCGTTGCATTCAAATTAACAATAGTAATACTATCTAGCACCACCTTGAGATTCTTGTCCCTTTCTTGTTTTCCAAAAAATAGCAGATGTAAATTGGTTTTCAAAACCCCCTAATTGTAGTCTACATCTGCCCGCCTCCCTTGTTTGTTGACAAATAAGAAAAAAATTACAGTAAACACCCCTTTTTAGAAGTACTTACTTCAAATTCCATCCTTCTGATCACCTTTGCAAAAAATATTCAAGTTCTTCGAGAAAAATAAGAAAATATCCTTAAAATCTCTGAATTGCAAAAAGTAACTGTGCCAAGTTTGGGAATAATTTACTGAGTTATCATATCGATCATCTTTAAGGTGTTATAAATATCTCTGCTTGTCAAAAAATGTCTGTTTTTGCAGAATTTGATATAAGGTATGCAAAATATCTCTTTGGTTATAAAAAAGTATCGATTATCGTTAAATTAAATGAATTTTTTCATGACCTCCAATGTCAATAACACTTGTTACGCTCCGTCTCCTATAAAAAAATCTCCTATGACCATCTTTGAAATGCAAGAAGTACCTTAAAGTTTGGTGGCAATCCGTTCAGTATTTCCGGAGTTATGGCGTTAACATACACACTTACATCCTTTCATATACACGAGTAAAAATCCATTGTTGGTACCATTATTAGGAAATTATGAGCATCATGATATGTGTCCTCTCATGAGATCATACCTATTATTAATGATATTATGAGCAAAATGATTGCAATCATGAAAATTTTTATGGTATTATATAATATAGATATACTCTGCATATTTTTCTGTTATACTTCCTTATTCCTTATTCCTTATTCCTTATTCCTTATTCCTTATTCCTTATTCCTTATTCCTTATTCCTTATTCCTTATTCCTTATTCCTTATTCCTTATTCCTTATTCCTTATTCCTTATTCCTTATTCCTTATTCCTTATTCCTTATTCCTTATTCCTTATTCCTTATTCCTTATTCCTTATTCCTTATTCCTTATTCCTTATTCCTTATTCCTTATTCCTTATTCCTTATTCCTTATTCCTTATTCCTTATTCCTTATTCCTTATTCCTTATTCCTTATTCCTTATTCCTTATTCCTTATTCCTTATTCCTTATTCCTTATTCCTTATTCCTTATTCCTTATTCCTTATTCCTTATTCCTTATTCCTTATTCCTTATTCCTTATTCCTTATTCCTTATTCCTTATTCCTTATTCCTTATTCCTTATTCCTTATTCCTTATTCCTTATTCCTTATTCCTTATTCCTTATTCCTTATTCCTTATTCCTTATTCCTTATTCCTTATTCCTTATTCCTTATTCCTTATTCCTTATTCCTTATTCCTTATTCCTTATTCCTTATTCCTTATTCCTTATTCCTTATTCCTTATTCCTTATTCCTTATTCCTTATTCCTTATTCCTTATTCCTTATTCCTTATTCCTTATTCCTTATTCCTTATTCCTTATTCCTTATTCCTTATTCCTTATTCCTTATTCCTTATTCCTTATTCCTTATTCCTTATTCCTTATTCCTTATTCCTTATTCCTTATTCCTTATTCCTTATTCCTTATTCCTTATTCCTTATTCCTTATTCCTTATTCCTTATTCCTTATTCCTTATTCCTTATTCCTTATTCCTTATTCCTTATTCCTTATTCCTTATTCCTTATTCCTTATTCCTTATTCCTTATTCCTTATTCCTTATTCCTTATTCCTTATTCCTTATTCCTTATTCCTTATTCCTTATTCCTTATTCCTTATTCCTTATTCCTTATTCCTTATTCCTTATTCCTTATTCCTTATTCCTTATTCCTTATTCCTTATTCCTTATTCCTTATTCCTTATTCCTTATTCCTTATTCCTTATTCCTTATTCCTTATTCCTTATTCCTTATTCCTTATTCCTTATTCCTTATTCCTTATTCCTTATTCCTTATTCCTTATTCCTTATTCCTTATTCCTTATTCCTTATTCCTTATTCCTTATTCCTTATTCCTTATTCCTTATTCCTTATTCCTTATTCCTTATTCCTTATTCCTTATTCCTTATTCCTTATTCCTTATTCCTTATTCCTTATTCCTTATTCCTTATTCCTTATTCCTTATTCCTTATTCCTTATTCCTTATTCCTTATTCCTTATTCCTTATTCCTTATTCCTTATTCCTTATTCCTTATTCCTTATTCCTTATTCCTTATTCCTTATTCCTTATTCCTTATTCCTTATTCCTTATTCCTTATTCCTTATTCCTTATTCCTTATTCCTTATTCCTTATTCCTTATTCCTTATTCCTTATTCCTTATTCCTTATTCCTTATTCCTTATTCCTTATTCCTTATTCCTTATTCCTTATTCCTTATTCCTTATTCCTTATTCCTTATTCCTTATTCCTTATTCCTTATTCCTTATTCCTTATTCCTTATTCCTTATTCCTTATTCCTTATTCCTTATTCCTTATTCCTTATTCCTTATTCCTTATTCCTTATTCCTTATTCCTTATTCCTTATTCCTTATTCCTTATTCCTTATTCCTTATTCCTTATTCCTCCTTATTATTATTACTATTATTATTATTATTATTATTATTATTATTATTATTATTATTATTATTATTATTATTATTATTATTATTATTATTATTAATTTTATTATTATTATTATTATTATTATTATTATTATTATTATTATTATTATTATTATTATCATTATTATTATTATTATTATTATTATTATTATTATTATTATTATTATTATTATTATTATTTCTTATTCCTTATTCCGTTTGGCTTCCAGCAAGAAGATCCAGCTATATAATAAAGAATTTCGCTATACCAGCTTAGACCCGCCTGATGGTTTGTTTGTTAGAAGGGTGCGTCTGACTCATTTCAGAACCTCAGGGAAAAACACAAAGCTTCCCTCACGTGACTCAGGTTAGCAATCCACTCTATCATCCAGTAGTAATGTCCGATACCGAGTCGATACTTTGAGGTATCGAAACTTTCTTCCAAGAATCGAGTATTTTTGGTATCGATATCGCATCAGGTCGATACTGTTAGTATCGATACTTTTGGTCTCGATACGCAATGGATTAACGGAATCAACTCACATTACAACGGAATGTTTTTTGTTTCAGTTTTAGAGGCTGTTAAGATCATTCGCCTCTTCGGGCTAGAAAAACATTCTAAGGCTATGTGCGGAGTTGGGAATCGAACCCAGGTAGGCTGCGTGAAAGGCATCGACTAATCCATCCCATCCGTCTCCAATTGAACTTTTTTTTTCTTCGGTTTCGACGAAGCGCCGGGATCGTGCATGGATTGGTATGACGTGGACTAGCCGTCGTTGAAATTCGTTCTCGACAATCTTTCTTCATCCCACAAATGCAATGAAAGAGAGTGAAATGAGCAAAGACCATCAACAAAACACGCACTTAAAGGCCATACTGTACGAATTTTAACGACTAGCCCACGTCATACCAATACATGCGCGAGCCTGGTGATTCCGCTCTGTTCGTCCCTGGTCACGTCGTAATAGCAATAGGAATTGTTTCTATTTCTTCGCGTTTTGCCTTCGGCTCATCAGTGTTTAAAGCAGTTAAAATTGAACTGCCATCTTACGCTTAGTAGTTCAATTTAAACCCCAAGCTTAGCACTGATGAGCCGAAGAAATAGAAACATAGTATGTGCTTTATGCACAAACCAACAAAACTCCTAAATGTTCAATAGGAATTGGCTTTTAGTGTAATATCCGTGTATCGACATAGAGGTTATGACATGAAAATTTTGGAGAAAATAAGCGAAATGTGAAATCAAAAAGTTGCTTGCTTAAATTTTTTGACTTGGACCAAAAGTCACGAAAGGCGAAGTGCAATGTGTGTCAAGAAATATGCGTATACTAGTGGCACAACAAAGGCTATAGCAGGATAAGCATGTAAAATCTGCCCCCAAAGGGAATTCATATTGTTATACCACATTCGAAAGGTCATAGACTGTAAACTATTTTCTCAAAGTTTCAACCCTTTAACTGCCATATTGACGGAACTAGGGTGGTTCTATTGATTTTTATTTTATTTGATTTTTGAAGAAACTGCTTCTCCGAAAAATTTGAAAAAAATCAGGCATGTTTAAGGCATTATGGGGATGCTTTGCAATTTTTTTAAAAATTTTTGAAGATGTATTTCTTTTATTAAAATATACTAGAAAATTTTGAAACATATTTTTTCCCTCTTCCAATTTTTGCACCACCCTGGATTTTTTAGTGATAAATAAAGAATTTTTGGACATGTTAAAGTGGTATGTTTCCATATTTTTTAAAAATGTGGACGACCAAAATATTTGATTTTTTCTAAAACATTAATAACAGTCGACCATGCGTCCCCATCGAATTCTGAGAGAAGGAAACGCATGGTGCTTTATCTTAGCAGTTTCTAGTAGTAGTCGACCATGCGTTCCCATAAAGTTCTCTAAAAAGGGAAACGCATGGTGCTTTGTTCTAGTAGTTTATGATGCAACTCAAGCGCAAGGCTTAGAAATCAAAGTAACGAAAAGAAGGAAATGAGTATCAACCTTTGCATAATACATACACGATCATACTTCGGGTACAACCTAGAAATCTACAAAGCGAAACTTACTGGTATGTGGTTTATATATGAATGGTAGTAATATATGAACGTTGCGAGTATCACACATATGCAGTTCGGTTACGGCAGTCAAGAACTAGAGCGAGTGTCAGTTTTTTACGTGTTTCTGATGGATGTAAAGAAAGAATAATGAAAGAAAGAATGAAAATTTCATTACAGTGTCAAAAGTTATTATAAAGATATGTTATCGAGGGATGTGTACAGTTTTCTGGAAAAATGTATAATAAAGATAAAGTTGGAGTTTTGTGTTTGAAAACTTCAATCGAATATCTTTATGATGGTTTTCATGGTTTGTAGACTGAGAGCGCTGTATATTTTTTTATTTTTTCTAAAATTTGAAACAACAACAGATATAAAAAAATAGTGATGCGTTATTTTTTATTTTTGAGTTATAACCTTTGCATAATTTCAAATCAAGCATTTATCGACCATGTCTATTAAAAAACTTGATTCGCTGAATCGATCTCTTTAATTTTTGGGCATATTGTGTTGAAAGCTCCATATTTTCCAGAAAATATCTGAGAATACATAATTAACTCAGTAAGTGATTTTCACTCTCAGAGGAACGCTTCCAGGTTTTTATAGGTTTAATATGGTCAAATATCATTGAGCTTCGTGATATGCTGGTGTAAATGAGAAAGATTTATTCGTATTTTTGTTCAAATTGCGAACGGGAAGTTCTAATAAGATAATATTATCAATCCTTGGATTGGAACGAGTACAACAAGTATCGGAATATAGTAGCTCTGGAACAGAAGCTTTTGAAAAGGATGTTCTGCCAAGTAATTTTGGATTTAAAGCTTTATCACGAGATGACTCAATTGAGACACACAGATCACAAAAAAGCTATTCGGGCCGGTAATAAGTCTCATTTTTAAAAGCTTACAAGTACTATATCGAGTACACTACAAATTCGACTGGATATTTGGGAATCCAGCGCCGTTGCTGTGAATGCGTTATTGGCAATAGAACTGTTGGTTGCTGTTCACACGAGGCCGCCATTATTCACTACCTTTCCTTATGCTCGGTTTTTATCCAGAATTGTGAGACCGGCGAAAATATTGTCAGAAATGCTTAAATCAGAACAGCCACCAAGTGACGATGATAATTCTATAGAATAAACGAAAAGAATCAGAGAGAAAATGTGTGCATTGAAACAGCAATGTATTTTTATAACATTTTTATCCCATTTCCTATTTAAATGAAAAATACAGTCAATAATTTTCAGAAATTTTTTCGTGACCTTTCTTACATGAAACTTCTTAATCATTTCATAAAGACAATTGAAGTTTCAATTTAATAATTGACCCTTTTGAGTCTTAGTTCTGACTCCTACTGCGTCCATTAGTTCATCCAAAAGCAAAATTTTATTAAAAATGATGTGCTGATAAAAAAAAACTCCAAGTGGGTTATGAAATCAACCACAAAATGTATAAAAATTTCAGCTTATTTTAAAATTTATAGCAGTTCATCGTTTGGTTTAAATAATATGATATTTAAAAAATAAGAGGAATATGCTTTATTAAACTCAAATTGATGTGACTATATTAGTATTATATTAGGATAAGAATTCTATGTAAAAGTGATGCTACGGCGAAGAACAATTTATGTAAATTGCCTTAAGAAATAAACGTATTTATGGAAAAACAATTCTAAGAAATCGATTCCAACCTTCATCAGTGGCCACTTTTGTTTGACACCAATATAAAAAAGAAAAAATTAAATTCACTACTGTTTCAACTCACTATGTATTTAGTGAAATGTACAGAGCTGGCAAAAAGAAAACCGCGTTGTACGAGACCCAACAGTGCAAAACGATTTGACCATTTCATGAAACACTATCGAATCATCGAATTATATACAGTCACTCGCTCTAGTTCTTGACTGCCGTAACCGAACTACATATGTGTGATACTCGCAACGTTCATATATTACTACCATTCATATATAAACCACATACCAGTAAGTTCTCGCTTTGTAGCTTTCTAGGTTGTACCCGAAGTACTCATTTCCTTCTTTTCGTTACTTTGATTTCTAAGCCCTGCGCTTGAGTTGCATCATAAACTACTAGAACAAAGCACCATGCGTTTCCGTTTTAAGAGAACTTTATGGAAACGCATGGTCGACTACTACTAGAAACTGCTAAGATAAAGCACCACGCGTTTCCTTCTCTCAGAATTCGATGGGGACGCATGGTCGACTGTTATCAATTTTTTAGAAAAAATCAAATATTTTGGTCGTCCACATTTTTAAAAAATATGGAAACATACCACTTTAACATGTCCAAAAATTCTTTATTTATCACTAAAAAATCCAGGGTGGTGCAAAAATTGGAAGAGGGAAAAAATATGTTTCAAAATTTTCTAGTATTTTTTAATAAAAGAAATACATCTTCAAAAATTTTGAAAAAAATTGTAAAGCATCCCCATAATGCCTTAAACATGCCTGATTTTTTTCAAATTTTCCGGAGAAGCAGTTTCTTCAAAAATCAAATGAAATAAAAATCAATAGAACCACCCTAGCTCCGTCAATATGGCAGTTAAAGGGTTGAAACTTTGAGAAAATTGTTTCCAGTCTATGACCTTTCGAATGTGGTATAACAATATGAATTCCCTTTGGGGGCAGATTTCACATGCTTATCCTGCTATAGCCTTTATGGAAAAACCTTTCTGTACATCATAAAATAATGCCACAGTCGACAATTTAATTTATTTCGAAATGATTGCTGAGCAAGTATCAATTGATACTTACATGTATCGATACTTTATTGCCTTTTGATACCTTGAATCGATACTTTACCTTCCGAGTACCATCCCTATCATCCAGTCATTCACTTGTAAAATACCCTGATGCACTCCCTGTCCCTCCCCGTTCTCGATATAATTGAGCATAATACAACATAATATAATATAATATAAAATAATATAATATGATATAATATAATATAATATAATATAATATAATATAATATAATATAATATAATATAATATAATATAATATAATATAATATAATATAATATAATATAATATAATATAATATAATATAATATAATATAATATAATATAATATAATATAATATAATATAATATAATATAATTCAACATAACATGATGTAATATAATAAAACTACAGAGAACAGACATCCAAGCTAGTGCAAACTTTTTCAAAAAGCAGTGAAAAGCATACAAGTGAAATTCGTTAAAAATCACCGTGGCACACGACTTTGCACTCATGAATGTCTGTTGGATATCTATAATATAATATAATATAATATAATATAATATAATATAATATAATTTAATATAATATAATATAATATAATACAATATAATATAATATAATATAATATAATATAATATAATATAATATAATATAATATAATATAATATAATATAATATAATATAATATAATATAATATAATATAATATAATATAATATAATATAATATAATATAATATAATATAATATAATAAAATATAATATAATATAACATAACAAAATATAGTATAAGACGATAATGTATGAAATAATATGCTATGATACAATATATAACAAATAATGCAACAAACAACAGAACCACATGTTGCAATAAACTATGATAAATATTGCACAAGCCATTTCGCACCCTCTACTTCTGATACTAACGCAGAAGGCGATAGTACCCAGACCTTCTCCTCTTGACGACCGAAGTCCAAATGAGAGCACGTTCTGATCGGCTTTATATGACACAAAAGGTCTGCGTTCAATATCGACTGCTCCCCTGACGAACGAAGTCCAAATGAGATCACAACCTGAGCGTTTGGGGTTTTGTACCATGCATTTTTTGGCATAAATATCGGTTTATTAATCTTATTTTTGTATATTACATCAACGATTTATAGTACAAGTGTTTTACCATTTGGCCTTTCATCTTTGTTGTTCATACGGTTCGTTATTAATAATAGGTGTTTTAGTTACTTTTGTTTTACAAACTAATATTTAATCATAATATTTACTTTAATAATTTATAAAATATCTACCTACTTATAACCTTCAATAACCTAATTTGTATTACAGATATTGAACACCTTTCTTCAAATTTCGTTCAGTATTGTTCGAATTTTTGTTCTAGTATATCCATGGAGGCAATCTCATGTACTTCACTAGTTCTTGTCCAAGGTGGTACATTTGAAATCATCTTTAAGATTTTACTTTGAATGCGCTAAAGCCTAAGTTTGTGCGTTCGTGCACAGCCCCGCAAACAGGGGCTGCGTATTCAATTGAGGGGTAGCTGATTTGTTTATAGACAGCCATCTGATTCTTCAGGCACAGTTTAGATGTTCTACAAATCAGCGGATACAGAGACCTAATGAGTATGCTGCATTTTTGAACGACTTTGTCAATATGTGACCTGAGTATCAGAAGTATGTTGAAGGTGAGTCCTAGATAGATAACTTCGTCGGACCATTGGATGACCTCTTCACCGAATCGTATTCGGCACTCGTCTGATGGAGGAAGTTTTGGAGATCTTGAATGTGGAAACAATTTGACCTGAGTTTGTACTGCATTGATCACAATTTAGCAGCTTGGAAAATATTCAGTTAGAGCGTCCAGACCTGTCTGTAGTTCATTTTTCAGCGCATTAATGACACGACCTTTGTAAAGATTGGCAGTATCATCAGCAAATTGTGACAGAACACCACCACCCGGAAGAGGTGGAATATCTGATGTAAAAATGTTGTACAGGATGGGACCTAGGATACTTCTTTGGGGTACACCAGCAGGAATAGTAAATCTTTCTGAAAGTGCATTATTCAGAGAAACCTGGGATGCTCTATCTGCAAAATAATTTTTGATAATTTTTAAAAGATACATCGGAAAATTATACCGATGCAGTTTGAACACCAGGTCATCGTGCAACATATTCAATTTCAATATCGAATGCCATTTCAATGTCGAATATTGCCATGGCAGTCGTTTGTTTTGCTGGATGACGTTGTTAGACCGTATGAGTTGGTGAATGATGGATCTTCCTTTTGGGATCCCAAACTGCTCTTCCAGTAATATATCCTGTTCATATGTGAAAGCAAAAATTCGCCTTTGCTTCCATCATGTCGGGTAGTCCTCGAAGTACAACCTTCATAGGTTTGTTGGCGGGAATATCGTGTGTGCTTTGTAGTGGTTCAAAGCCGGAACAGTTATTTTGTGGCCTTCAGTACGTAAAATGATTGTTGCCAGTGATCTTTTGCTGATAAGCGTGTTGAAATCCGAGCGCAGAGTCGGTGGGAAACCCTTCAGGTAGAAAGGCAGCATTTTTGCTTTCTTCTGCAGTTCCTCTTCGATATCAACTGTCATTGATATCAGCGTATTGGTTGTTACTTAACAAACGGTCGTTTACCTGTACACCACTTGGCTTCAGACGCTTAGCATCCTTTGGATCCTTCTCAGATCTATGGCGCGTTTTACCCATAGCACGGGTAGGTAGGCAACTGCGAATAAAAGACAAAACAAAACTGAAATTAGTCGTAGCAGGTTATTCGCCTGTCCACATCGAGTGTTAGATGACGAATTTTGTACCACACGAAAGATTTGCTCTTATTATTGGCGACTGCTGCTCTCGACGACCGAAGTTCAAATGAAAACACAACCTGAGCGTTATACTTGATTTGTTTATACTGATATTGGTGGGAGAATCTCACCTCGACATCCAGTTCCGTCTGAAGCACTAAAAGAAATGAACGATTTTCAATCAAAGTTTACCTTTTATACTCGTCCAGTAGAAAATCGGAACTTATATGTGCCTGACTACCTCTAAAACGTCGTCTGGGTGTCATGAATTTTATTCATTATTTCCAAGAAATTTTAGTAGGTTTCTTACTTCGCTAGGGGTTTCCGTTGTATAAAGAGGTAGTTTATTTATTTATTTATTTGGGAGCAGGGAAAAGCCCGCTGGAGCTGAAATTTACAATCTCTCTCTCCAGCAGGCATAAAACCTCCTCATCTTTTTATATCAACAGATTACAAAGATCCAACAGATATACTGCTTAATACTAAGGGCTTAAAGTAAAATTACTCCCGGCGAGGGTCAAGAGTGACTGGACGGTGACGTTGAGGGCCGCATCCTGCTGTCCGTGAGGGTCCGCGGGAAAACCCCCAAGTCACAAACACTCGGCGGGTGTCCGGCATGCTGGACATCAAAGAGAGTGGCACTCGGAGAGCGGCAATGCAGGAAAAAAGGAGAGAAAAAGAGAGAAGTGAATATTGTAGTAAATGGAATTACGAAGGGGTTCGAAGGGGTGGAAGGGGGGGGGGGTCGTTTCAAAAGAAGTAGAAAGCGGCAAAAGATCAAGTTAATTGTCACAAAAGATGGTGAAAAGATGAAGAGGGGGGGATGCAAAAAGTATTAGTAACATCATAAAGATCTAGTTAGTTCCAAAGAAGATGGTGGACAGCCGGGGAATCGAGAGAGTCGAGCGGATGTTAGAAACAAACCTAATGGTGAATATTATTCTTGGTTGCATAATCGATAGAGAATGACAGTAGACTTACTGAGGGAGCACTAAACTAAACTTGTGGATTAGATACTAAATCACCCTAAAGCTAAATCTAGAATTTAAGTATTGGAGTTGGCAGGACTGTTTGAGATTGTGTTTAAAAAAAGTGTTTTATGGTATTGCGAGACAGGGTAAAATCAAATACATGAGCACATCGATTGAATAGACGACACATACTGGAGAAAGGTTCATTATAGCCATAATTAGTGCGAGCAATTTGAATTCTCAGGAATTGATGAGATCGAAGATTTCGAGAATGAATATTTAAATTTAGTTTGCCTAACAATTCGGGGCAATCAATTTTAGATTGTAACAGATCTGACACGAATATTGCCCTGGAGAGATCTCGGCGATCAGATAACAGGTGTAGATCGATCAGTTTACAGCGTTCCTGATAGCTTGGGAGGTTGTTGGGATCTCTCCAAGGAAGACTACGAAGAGCAAAGCGAAGAAATTTACGCTGAATAACTTCGATGCGATTGATGTCCAGTTAATAATAGCGGGCCCAGACGACAGAAGCGTATTCTAGGATAGAACGTACCAGTGCGCAATATAGTGCTTTTAAGCAATATATGCTTTTAAAGTTCTTTGTGACTCGAAAAATAAAACCAAGTGTCTTGGAAGCCTTAGAGATAATATACTCGACGTGATGTTTGAAACTAAGTTTAGAGTCCAAAAGGACTCCCAGGTCCTTTACAGTCGATTCTCGCTTGAGGATAGTTCCGGAAATAGTATAGTTAAATACTACCGTTGTGCGTTTGCGAGTAAAAGAGATCACGGAACATTTAGATGGGTTTAATACCATTCTATTGAGGTCGCACCAGTTGGAGAAAATATCCAATGTTTTGTAGGAATCTGGCATCTTCGTGATCTTTAATAAGATGGAACAATTTAAAATCGTCGGCGAAAGATAATTTCAAGCATTGCATCGAATGGTTCAAATCGTTCAGATAAAGTAAGAATAAAAAGGGTCCAAGATGACTGCCTTGAGGTACACCCGAGTTAGCTCGAAAAGGTTCAGCTGTACAGTCTCCAATTTTAGTTATCATACTACGACCAATCAGGTACGAATGCAACCAATTCAAAAATGATCCATTGAATCCAAGTCTGTCAAGTTTAGCAATAGCTATTTGGTGATTTATTTTATCAAAAGCAGCGGAGAAGTCTGTATATATGGCGTCAACCTGCTGTCGCACCTTTTGGCATAAAACCGTGTTGAGTTGAAGATATGTAGCTAGATCAGTTGTGGGTAATGTCCAAAACAATTATTTCAAAAAGCTTAGATACAGCACATAATGCAACAATTCCGCGGTAATTTGATATATTGCTTTTATCACCTTTTTAAATACAGGAAAGATGAACGATTCCTTCCATGAATTAGGAAAAATTCCTGAGCGCAAGGAAATATTGAATAATATCATCAAAGGAACCTGTAGACTTTCCGAGCAATTCTTGAGAATAATGGAGGGTATTCCATCAGGTCCAGCGCATGATGATCTTTTCAGTTTAGTTAAGGAAGCTTTCACCTTATCTATGGTAATAATGGGATGGGGACCAACGGGGGGGGGGGGGGGGCGTAAAGGAACATTGTTGACAGCTTCGAAGATGTTATTACTAGTTGATCAGGCTCACTGTTGATACAAGGATTATTATTATTATTAGTACTTGAATTATTCACATGGTTAGTATTTTTGTTAGTATTAAATTTTTTCTGTTCTTTTACCTTTTTTATGAGTTCTTGTTTTCTTTACATTGACCTCGTATTAACCATCAAAATACCATTTGCTTCATATTATCTGAGGACATTATTATGCGTGATAACGCATCGGCGGAAACATTACTTTTACCTTGAATATACTCTATGTTAAAGTCAAATTCCTCTAAATCTAACCTCAATTTGGAGGTTGGGTTTTTCATATTGAATAAAAATATTAACGGTCTGTGGTCCCTTCGTATAATAAATTTGCGTCCATATAGGTAGGACTATTCTTTTCTCCGGTTGTATTCATTACTATCTCGTATTCATTACTATCTGGTAGGATTTCTTTTTCTGTGATTTTGTGACCTAAATACGTTACTTCTGTATTAAAAAATTTTCATTTATTGAGGTTTAGCTTAAAATTGTACTTACTGATTCGTTCTAAAACTTTTTCTAAATTCTGAAAGTGGTGTTGGATTGAACATCCAACTACTATAATATCATCTATATATACAAAAGCATGCTCAGGTGTTAAGCCTGACATTGCGATTGTCATCATTCGTTGAAAACTGTTTCGACTATAATGAACTGCTTTAAACTCTGCTGTATAAACAGATGCAGGTTCTTGAAGCAAAAATGAAGCCGAAACATTATTGTTGAATATACCAAACCCAGTAGCCTTTTCAATTCGTGATCCGTCCGTGAAAAACATTTTCTCATAGTCAATATGCCCGAACTTACTTGAAAATATTTTTGGGATTTCCATCGAGTGTAGGTATTCCTGGATTCCATGCACTTCGCGCTGCATGGATGTGTCGAAAAATAGAGTTGAGTCAGGGACATTGAGGAGGGTGTCACAGATAGGAATATATCTTGAAGGGTTGATTTCCTGTGACATATGGTTAAAATATACTGTCATGAATCTTGTTTGAGATTGAAGCTCAACTAGCCTTTCGAAGTTATTAATAACTAGGGGATTCAGTACCCCACATCTTATTAGCAGTCGCGACGAAAGCTCCCAAAAACGATCCTTCAATGGAAGATCTCCCGCCAGAACTTCAAGACTCGTTGTATGTGTCGAGTGCATGCAGCCTAAAGCAATTCGCAAACAACGATACTGAATTCGCTCCAGTTTGATAATATGAGAGTTTGCAGCGGAACGAAAGCAAACGCATCCATATTCCATCACTGAAAGTATAGTTGTCTGATACAATTTTATTATATCTTCCGGATGAGCACCCCACCAAGATTCTGTTATTGTTCGAAGAAAATTTACTCTTTGTTGGCATTTTGTTATCAGATACCTAATGTGTTCTCCCCACGTGCATTTCCAATCAAACCACACCAAAAGGTATTTGAAGTCCCTCTATTTCTACGGAAACCAAACTGAGTATCTGACAACAAACCGTTCGTCTCGACCCAAGTGTCGAGACGCCGTAGAATCATTCTTTCGAACAATTTTCTGATGCAGGACAACATTGCAATGGGTCTATATGAGTTATGATTTAAAGCTGGTTTCCCCGGCTTTTGAATGGCCATTTAGGGGTTTGGTACCTCATGTGTACCGTTTTGTGCTAAAGTGCACATGACTAGTTTTCATTTTTTTACGTTTCGCATTCAGCTCATCAGTGCGTCAGCAGTTTATGTTGAACTACTAACGCCACCTAACGGTTCAACATAAATCGCAGAGCAGACGTAAAGTATTTGCTACGACATATTTGAATGGCAATAACTTTCACTTGCCTCCACTCAGGTGGGACAATATTTTGCTCAAGAAACTTGTTGAACAATTCCAACAAACGTCTTTCTGCGAAGTCGGGCAGATTCTTCACCAAGTTGAATTTAATTCTGTCCAACCCAGGAGCGTTATTGTTACAAGACATGAGTGCAATGGAAAATTCCATCATTGAAAAGGGGATATCAATGGAATCATCATTTGGAGAAGACTCCCTAATAATGCTATGCGTAGGAACTGAATCTGGACAAACTTTCCTCGCAAAATCAAATATCCATCGATTCGAATATTCTTCACTCTCATTTACTACGTTACGATTCCTCATTCGTCTGGCCGTATTCCAATGAGTGCTCGTTGAGATTTCTCTTGACAAACCTCCGACAATATGTCTCCAATAGCTACATTTCTTAGCCCGAAGTATGTTCTTGAACTTGGTATCTAATGTCAAGAATATTTCAAAATTCTGAGGAGTTCCTCCTCCTCGTTTTAAAAACGTCTTGAAAGAATTTTGTTTAGCGTGTTAAGCATCTGAGCACTCTTTGTCCCACCAAGGATTTGAAGGCCTGCTGTTAGACGATGGGCCAAGAAATCGTTTGGTTTGTGCTTGTTCTGGGGCCTCAGGTATCGAACAAACGAGGAAGTCATATTCTTCAAGTGGGGCGAGCTCTTACTTGAAGAATATGACTTCCTCGTTTGCTAAAAACGCGAAACAAAATGCTTTCAAGACGTTTTTGAAACGAGGAGGATGAATGGTGCAATCTAGTCGTATTAAAGTCGAGCAAAGAGATAAATCTAATGCATTTTAACATGCAGGAGGTCTTGGAATCCGTGTCATGCTACCCATATTTAATACCGCCATGCTAAAATTTTCGCGAATATTATATATTAAAGATGATCTGCTATCATTGTAAACGGAACCCCATATCATTCCGTGCGAATTGAAATCTTCCAGAATCAATCGTGGAGCAGGGAGGGCTTCGACCATTTCATCAAGCTGTCGTTATCCAACTTGAGCTCTTGGAGGAATATATACCGAAGCAATGCAAATGTCCTTTCCTTTAATGTTTATTTGACAAGCAACAACTTCTATACTAGAAGTCGAAGGAATATTTAATCTATAAAAGGTATAACATTTCTTAATTCCTAAAAGAACTCCACCATACGGGGAGTCTCTATCTAAACGTATAATGTTAAAGACATTAAGATTTAAGGCTGTGTTTGATGTGAGCCATGTTTCGCACAAATCAAATACATCACATTTTTGACTATGCAACAAAACTTTAAATGAATCAAGTTTTGGCATGATGCTTCGACAATTCCACTGCAGGACAGTGATTGGATCATTTGCGACAGAAGAAAAATTATCCATCAAATGATACAAAACCTGAGAGAACTGGACATTGAGCTGATAATTGTTTCAAAATAGTTCTAGCTATTGGAAGGAATGCCGTTATGATGGTCTTTAGAGGTTCAGAAATATTGAATGCTGCGAAAATCCATTCTACAATTTCCGAAAACTTCAGTAATCCTGATGGTGGCTGTGAAACGGAGCCCACTGGATTATTGTCTTTTCTTGTGCTAGTTCCTGAATTGGTTTGTGAATTTGACAAACCAGAAGGCACAGTTTTTGGTTTTAAATTTGGCTTTTTAGATTTAACACGGGGAGATTTTTTGAAGGTGTAATTTTAGGTGTCTTTTTGGTATTTTATGGTTTGTTAATCTCCTTTTAACAGACCCTTGAGGAGTGACAAACGAGGTATCTTCACTATTTCCGTCAGAGTCAGATTCCTCTGGCTCCACAAGATTTGAAAAACCGTTTTCGGGTTCCAAAGGTGCGACATAAATTATCATTTTAAGCATTTGTGCATATGTGCGCTTAGACCGTGCTTTTAAAGAAAGCTTCATTTTGTCTTTTCTTTTGTTAAGTGGTCGGAAATCAACTACCAATCTCCATTTTGCATTATTGTTATCGGATTTTTCCGGGACTAATAAAATTGGGTTGTTATAGGGTGATATGGATGGTTCGATGATATCGTCTTTCAACATTTTGTTTACTTGGGTTGCAATTTCGTTACTTTGTGAATGAATAGTTTTGTAGTTTTTAATGTACACTGGGACTTTATCGCTCAGTTCAATGTTTTGCGAATAAAAATTGTTTAATGAAACTGATTCGTAAAATATATCATAATAATTTGAAATTAACTTTTCCAGGTTGTTTCTAGCGTATATTGGTACGTTGTTTAGATCGAGTTCGTTTAAGACTTTGTTTTTATAGTGCTATTTTTCTATGGGTTGTTTTTCAAAATAGTGTACTTACTTAAGGGTTCTAAAATTGGCTTGAATTCTAATTGGCTGACATTTATGGGTTTGTCAGTTGTATTCGTAAATTTTACAAAACGGTTTTGTGGTAAAATATTTGAACTTGCTCAAAATATTCGTTGTTTAATTTCTTGTGAGTGTAGTACCATGTCCTCACTGATATTTAAATTTTGCGTTCTTTTGATAACTTCGCATCTACCAGGTATAATGTAGTTTTTGTTACCGGTATATTGAATCGGTATTGCTATTGGGTTATTATTAATTGTAAAGTTAAATATCCAACATTCGTAATCGATTAGGCATTTATTGGCTGAGAGAAAATCTCTGCCTAGGATACCGTCTGTAGAAATTGGGAATTTTGGGCTTACTATGTGGAATCTGTGTTTAATTGAGATTTCGTTATTAAATATTAAGTCTATTTCTGATGTCGCGATGGTTTCTATCTCACCATCGGTAATTCCGGTAAGTTTAATTTTGTTGTTTGAATTGATTGGTTGTTGTGGAGATATTTTGTTTGCATTAAAAACGGATATATCAGCACCTGAGTCTATAATAAGTGTGCATATTGAAATTGCCATTCGTATACCCGCTTTGATAAAATTAGAGGCGTGTATATTCATGGTATACAAGGTCTTTCTTAAAAATTTTGATTCGTTGGGTATTAGTTAGTACTTTGGAATTGTTCGCATTGACATTCGCATTGGCATCATGTTTATATTGTCGTTCTCAGTGCTATCATTTATCCGGTGTTGTTTATGTAATTTTTCGTGTTGCAAGACTTTTTCTGGGTGTTCCTCGCTGGTTATAAATACTCTGTTATTTCCATTTCTTTGGAAATTCTGATTTTAGTGATTTCCTCTCTGGGGTCTACCACGATAATTAATTGTATTCCGCATGTTGTTACCATATCTGCCTTGTTGGGCATTATTGAGCAATTCCAGAAATGCTTAGCAGATCATCAGATTCGAGCTTCTTCGATTTGGATGAAACTTTGCACATGGCTTCAGTATGGCAAACCATAAGTTTTGAACGGATGAAGAGTTCAGTCCGACTCACGACTGATTTTTAAAAAGGGCGTATGTATCTTTGCATTTCACAAAAATTGCCTTTTTCAAATCGTTGTAACTCGGAAACCATTAATTGTACAAAAATGGCGTCCAGGAAGAAGTTGTACGGAATCGATTGGGCACTCTAACAAAATATACACTGAACAAAATTTTTGATTTTTTTTCTCAATAATTACAAAATAATCCGAAAAAAGATAGTTTTTATTTTCAAGCTGTTACTAAAACCTGCAGATTGATGGGTATCCCATCAGTGTCTTTTGAAAAATGAAGAAGTTACAGCTAAAACAATTTACAGATATATTCGAAATTTCAAGTTCTCGTTGAAAGATAATCATTTCAACAGTAGAATATTACTGTACAGGTTAAAGGCAATATATTTGTTCATGATATCCTTTCTTCTAGAAGTAGCTGTTCTTGAGACACTTAATTATAACACCATTTCTTATATTTCCATGAATTGTTTATTTGCTTGCTATATCTACAATTATTACATGTACATGAATAATTCTTGATTACATTTAAGGTTTTAAGTTTTTGAGTTTAAGTTTTAAGTATTCATAAGGATACCAATATAATTCCAGGCACACAGAAATACCATTCTTTCGTTCCGATTTCAGAAACCACAATAGTCACAAGACTGTATTCGAATGACGATGCACGTAGTACTCGTACAATTTTCAAAAATTTAAAACCTTAAATATAATTAAGAATTATTCATGATGATTCACATTATTATGACCACTATTTCCGGTACTTCCGGAACTGGATACCGGGAACCAGGATTGCCGGAATCAGTTTGTTTAGTTGCCTACTGATAATGACTATCGATTTGTGTAGTTTTGAGATCAGTTTAGAAATTTTTTTACGTTTTTTGTTTCGCCGGTTTAAGTGACGGTGTACTTTACCCTACAGCTCCGGAACCGAAAGTCAGATCCGGATGAAATTCAGGAACATTTGTGAATGGGTGTTTCCATCTGCACCACACTCTTGTGTTTTCTGTATAGCTTCTTTTATATTGCTGAAGTTTCCAGCCTTGAGAATTATTTTTAATTCGTTATTAGAACACCCCTTTATTGGAGTGTCTACCCCTACCTTAGTGCTCATTGTTTTTGCCACCGGTGGAGGAATTTTTTGTTCTACATAAGTACTTTTTAGTGTCAATTTCCTCGCAGAAATAGTTTATCGAGTTCTTTTGTTTTAGATTGCTGATTTTTGCTACTATACTTTCGGGAGTGGTTGATCTTTTGCACCTTTCCTCGATTAGTTGTATCAGGTTATTTACTGTATCGACTGTTTTGGGAATGCCTTGTCTGGCTCTTCCGGACAGTCTGGTTTTTAAAAAATTTAATTACCATGACCATGTGCTCTGGCACAATTAATTCGTTCAGCAATCTTGCTGAGTCGATAAATGTGTCTAGGCTCTCGGGGGAGCCGTCATATGGTTGGATTAGGGCCGTTGCCTGCCGTTGGTGTTGTCGTTTGTGTCATGGTTCCATCTTTAGTCGCTTTAAGGATCAAGAGTAAACCAAGTTAACTTGTGTTGGTAATTTGTGTATTACGTACATTTTATTTGGTACGTATGTCATAGATCTATGTATTCATATATGCAGTTTATCAAAGTGGCTTGCACGATTAAGTTTCAAACAATCTTTTTTAGCAATAATTTATTCTCAAACGAACGTTTAGTCAGACTTTTTGGATGAAATATCAGTTTTGATGAATTTTTTACCAACGTTTGATGGAAAATTGCTTACATTTTATGAATGTAGATTTCAATTCCCTAATAAAATAGTTAGCAATACTGCTTCAATGGATTTGGATAGATTGCGCTACGCAAAATAAACAAAACTAAATATTTTCTGTTACAAAAGCAGTTTTCCGGAAAAATAAATAGTTTTACGACAACATTCCATATCCATTGCCTTTCGCGTGTTAAATCAAAGGTTCCTTTTTTCGGGTTTACTTATAGAAGGTACGTAAATCTTTATATTGCAATAATTGCTGCAAGAGGAAATCCATATAGGAATGTGTTTGTTGCTAATCAAATGTGTTAGTGGATGTAAGCTGAAACTAAAATATTTTTTCTCGAGCATTTTTTAGGAAAGCGGAAGAGTTTTATACTAAGATTTTCGCTTGTCTTGAATTGCAATTTAAAGCAGAATGATTCGATTGGTTTATTGTTCCACCATATGGATGATTTATTGATTAAAATCAGGAAAAGAAGCGCCGGAATTTGTTTTTACGCACACATTGTTGACATTACTCATACGCTTGCAAAGAGTCTTGCTCCTTGATGTGTGTAGTTTTTAATTTTATTATTCTACAAATTTCGTCCGTCCACAGCCTTGTGTTTTTCAATAGGGTATGGAAAGTTTTATCGTCAATGGTGTCTTGTTCTTTTGTTGAGAAATTTTCTAGCTCCGCTTTTAGTTCTTTACTCTGTTCTAGTTTTTCTTTAAGTAATTTCTCTGATAATTTTGTATTAATTGATTTTGTTATGTATGTATGGAGTTTCTCTAGCTCCTTATAAGTTAGCATTTCATGTTAGATGACTAATATTTTTTTAAAGGAATTGTCATTTTTTCGTGCACATTTATAGTAGGTTACATGTATTTCCATAGTCATAAATACGCATGTGTAACTGCTTATATGTTCTCAACGAACCGCCTTTTGCGAGTTTCCTCGTTTCGCATTTTAATTTCTTTTCATTTTTCTTGGACCGTTAAAGGCCACTTGTCGTTGTAAATTTTCTCCATGATTACTGTATATTTTTATTTAAATTGTTTATTCTTATACATTGACCATCTGCACTTGTCGTGCGGCCTTGATTGCGGTTTTTCAGTATACTGCTTATGCAGTTTTATTAAGCCTTTCAAGATTAGGTAGCTTACTTCTATTCCTACCAGTGCGCATAGCGCGATGCCCTAGTTTCCCTCGACGAGGAGGCTATTGTATAGGTTTCGTCTGACGAAAACAAACCCATTTCGAAACTTTATTCTATAGTTGTTATTATCTATTGTAGTGAATATTTGGCTAACTTCTTGAAGGGTCTCTTTTCATAAATTCTTTGTTTTCTTTCCTTATTTATCCTACCTCTGGTGCATCTCAGGTTCCCGTCTGTCGTCCTCGTAGTAGGCAGCAAACGTACAAGGCTGCTCATATGTAAGCGTTGTCAAAACCGTTGTGAACCATCAATTTTTTTTACGTATTCTTCTCAGTAATAATTGATTTCAGTGAATCAAAACCAAATTGAATTATGTCAAATTTTCACATTTGCATACCACCACGAAAGTTGTTCACCGGAAATGGGGTGTCAAATTTGTCTCTATCATAACATTCACTTCCAAACACCATTCATAATTTGTTGTCGAGCACGGTAACCACATTTATAGATAAATAGAACGTATTGTGGTATACCACAACGAAAGCATACACAAATCACAAATCATTGCGGCTAATATGCAGCTCTGATAAAGTCACTTCAAAAGCAATTCACTTACTTTACTTAGAATTCTCTTTAACTGAACGGTAATCAAAAATGTTCAATCGAAACACCGAACAACGGTGTGTAGCCACTAACGAGCGCATCACTTTTTTTTCCTAAGTACATTGCGCGGACTTCAATTTTTCAATAATGACCTCAATTTTTCAATGATGACCTCTGCGCAGACTCTCAGATCAGGTTGCCATGAAAACATTTTAGATACACTTTTTAGTCAGTAGTTCACCAACTCCATTTATTATCAGAGATTCATTCTCTTATATAGTCTATCCTCTCCTAGCCTAGCTAATTAATTCTAACAGTTAGGATCTCTGAGTAGATCCGGAAGGAAGAGTTAGAACGCGCAATGTAAATCGGATTTAACCATTGGGACTCGTTGTGTCGTGTTGGCCATTGTATATTTTGTGGGCAAGAGAGGAAATAAAGTTGTTTGGGAGTTGAATGGTGAGCTTCTTGAAGGAGGTGAGCGGGTGTGATACGGAGAGGAGAGGGCGATAGCATGTTGGGTTATTATCGTGAGTGTCGGTTTGAATTTAGTGTGTGTGTGTGTGTGCGTGTGTGTATGGCTGAGCTACTGTCATTCTAGGTCGTGCTGACCGGTATCGATTGTGGTCAACGATGGGGCATGAGGGACTTGTAGAAGAGGGAAGTGACAGAGGCTGTTTTGTTTTGTGTTCTGTTTCCGATGACAACAATTTGAAACTTGTTGCTTACTTGTTTCTGTCGTCGAATTTTACGACCACGGCGTTTTTCGCTGGGTTACCGAAAAGTGCAAGTGCTGACATTTTAGTTGGCTTCGTGCAGGTAATGTTTTTATTTTATGTAGGGTTCTAGGTTTTCGTGGAAAGGGGCTTTTACGGGTTTTTATTAAGTGCATGTGGTCTGGGGTGTGTGGAAGATTTAGTCTTAATATTTATATTACATGGTCTGGGATGTATGAGGAGACTTACTCTTAAAGGTTTGCCTCACACAAACATGAATTTCGAGCTCTTTTCCGACCACTTTCCAGTAATATATGGGATCTTCACAAGAAACAGTACCTATTCAACTCGGAGGAACTATTATCGCACAGACTGGGTCCAATTTCAAAATATTGCCGACCAACTTATTATTACCGATTTGCACTAGATTCGCCGATGGAAATCGATGCGGCCCTATTTTCATTCCAGCACTCAATCACAGTCGCTCGTGATAGAACGGTTCCAGTACAACATATGCCGAGTTCCTCTCTTCAAATTGACAGTGACACCAAGAAATTCATCGGACTTCGAAATATCTACCGGATGCAGTATAAACGAACTGGCATCCTCGATAAGAAGACCTCTTTTTTAGTTAAATACTAACTAATAAGCTTCGCAACAAGAACTTCCAGCAAAAGCTTCAGGAAATTCTCTCTTATTCATAGCCTTTCTGATCCTTAACGAAGGTGCTTAAGAAAAAACCGAAGCCTATTCCTCCTCTGATGTCACCCCAGGACGCAGCTGAAGGAATACCTTTAATCACACCAGTAGAGAAGGCAAATGCGCTATGCCAGCAGTTTGTGTGTTTTCACAATTTTAGACTCAACATTGTTAGTTACTTGAAAGAGCCGTTGCTGATAGCGTAGCTGAGGTTGACCAATCAGACAGCTTGGTATCTGAGAAAAGTAGAGTCGCTGCGAATGAGATGAAAAATCCAAAAATATGAATGCCCCCGGTTTCGACAACACATTCAACATTGAGGTGAAACATTTGAGTGTTCTCTCATTTGTTTTCTTAGCTAAAATTTTTAACAGGTGCTGGGAGCTTGGCTACTTCCCTTCAATGTGGAAGTTAGCTAAAGTTATCCCAGTTCTGAAACCAGGGAAAGATCCTTCTTTTTCCAAGAACTATCGGCCCATCAGCTTAGCCTCTGCCATATCCAAGCTGTTTAAAAAGTCAATACAAAGGCGAATTCTTGCTTTCGCAGACGATCTTGAGTCTTGGCATTACATTCCTTTCGTGGAATTTGGCCTTTCTGTTTCTACAAACTTCGCAGACGATTCTTAGTGTACAGAATCATTGCTATGGATATTACTGACAATAAGAATCCTTTCACAGACGAACAGGATCTATTACTGGAAGAACAGTTTGGGTTCCGGAAAGGAAGATCCATCATTTACCAGCTCACGAGGGTTAACAACGTCATCCAGCAAAAATAAGCAGTGTCCAAAACAACTGCCATGGCAGCATAAGATATTGAAAAGGCATTCGATAATGTGTGGCACGATGGCCTGATGTTTAAACTACATCGGTATAGTTTTCCGATGTATCTTATTAAAATTATCAAAAATTATCTTGCAGATAGAGCATTCCAGGTTTCTCTGAATAATGCACTTTCAGAAAGATTTACTATTCCTGCTGGTGTACCCCAAGGAAGTATCCTAGGTCCCATCCTATACAACATTTTTACATCAGACATCCCACCTCTTCCGGGTGGTGGTGTTCTGTCACAATTTGCTGATGATACTGCCATTCTTTACGAAGGTCGTATCATTAATGCGCTGAAGAGTAAACTACAGACAGGTCTGGACGCTCTAACTAAATATTTTACAAGCTGGAAAATTGTAATCAATGCAGTAAAAACTCAGGTCATATTGTTTCCACATTCAAGATCTCCAAAACTCCAAAACTCGAAACAGACGAATGCCGAATACGATTCGGTGAAGAGGTCATCCAATGGTCCGACGAAGTTATCTCACTTTTGACAGACATCTGATATTCAGGTCACATGTTGACAAAATCGTTCAAAAATGCAGCATACTCATTAGGTCTCTGTATCCGCTGATTTTGTTTATTCAATATTATAATATATTTTTAGGCACACTGCTTAAGCTCTAAGATGCCATTGTATTTACTAATCTTAATTATGACTAACTTAAAACTAGAATAGTATCATAATGTAATGTAGTATCGGGGTAGCGGATTCTCGAGAATTCAGCTTTCAGCTGGTGATCGACAGCAGCCGGTGAATTGAATATTGCATGAGGGTCTTCCATATGCCGTTGGTAAATATCCATGTTGGTCGCATGCTTCGGTCCATGTGGGTCCGCGGGAAACGCTCCCAGGCTACGAAGGCCCGGCGGGTGGCCCGCATGCTGGTCATCGACGGAATGCTGGTCATGTTACGGAAGAGAACGAAGGAGAAGTAAAATATTGCGAAAAACGTGGGAAAAAGGTATCGGAACAAAATGTCTAAAACGATAGAGATCTAAAGTTAGTGACAAAAAAAATCTTGTTAGTTCCAATGAAGATGGTGGACAGGGACGGGAATCGTGAGAATTGGGCGGATGTTAGTGTCGAACCTGTAGGTGGAGATTATACTTTCTGAGCGAGTTATAACAGATTACACTTGTATATTAATGTGTTTGAGGTAATGGTATATAAGAAGCATATAAGAGATATCCCGACTAGCCAACACATCTCAGACCGGAGCTTCAGGTGGTCTGACTCGGGCCCTTACGGAGTCCTTTAATAAGGACCTGGCGTTACGATACTCCGTACACGTCCAGAGACCGCTCTCCGCGAGTCCAATACGCTGGAGATGCGCGTTGAATGTGTAATGGTTTGATATGAGCCCAGACATCACACGAATGAAGTCACTACTCACGTTCATACCCCTGAACCAAGGTTTCGTCGATACCCTAGGGATAATGAAATGCAGCCTCCGCCCCAGTTCCCCATTGCTCCATGAAGTTTGAAAACTTTCGAGTGTACTCCGACGAGCAATGCTAAAAGATTCATTGAAGCAAATTGGTCTTACATATATATCTACTCCTAATGCGCCCACCTTAGCCAACGAATCTCCCTTTTCATTGCCCGGAATAGAACAATGCGATGGGACCTAGACTAAGGATAGTAAATAAAACCGTCCAGACAAAGATCTCTTGTGTTTCCCTTTTTTCCCCAGGAAATATGGGGGATACTTTCCTGGTTTCATTACCCGGAGAGCTTCTATTGAGCTTAGACTATCCGTGATAATGAAGTAATGATCTTTGGGCAAGGTTTCAATGATCTCAAGGGTGTACAGAATAGCAGCTAATTCTGCGACGTAGACTGAAGCCGGATCACTAAGTTTGTACGAAGCGGTGATGTTCTGATTGAAGATTCCGAAGCCTGTGGACCTGTTGATGTTTGATCCGTCAGTGTAAAACATCTTTTCACAGTTGACTGTTCTGAATTTATTATAAAAAATATTTGGAGCCACTTGAGGGCATACGTGATCCGGGATTCCACTAATTTCTTCTCTCATGGATGTGTCGAAAAACACATCAGAATTAGTATCCAAGAAATGAGCACGGTTGGGAACAAACGAAAAAGGATTCATATTATGAGCCATGTAGTCAAAATACAAGGACTTGAAACGGGTCTGAGAATTGAGCTCGACAAGCCTATCGAAGTTTACAACCACCGTTGGACTCAAGATAACGCATCGGATAAGCAATCGATATGAGAGATCCCAGAATCGATTTTTCAATGGTAAGATGCCCGCGAGCACTTCGAGACTCATCGTATGAGTCGACTGCATGCAACCTAAGGCAATACGCAAACAACGATACAGAATTCTTTCCAGATTAATGAAATGGGTGTTCGCGGCAGATCGGAAGCAGAAGCAGCCATATTCCATTACGGACAATATCGTTGTTTGGTACAGCCTGATCAGGTCTCCTGGGTGGGCACCCCACCATGATCCGGTTATTGCACGAAGAAAGTTGATTCTCTGTTGGTATTTTTGATTCAGATAAATAATATGACATCCCCAGGTGCCTTTGGAGACCCCGAGATATTTGAATGTGAAGACCTGAGCTATGGTTTCACCCCTTCATTGAAGCTGTAGTTGTGCTGGCTCTCGCTTCCTTGAAAATAAAAACAGCTCAGTTTCCTCCGTAGAGAACTCGATACCAAATTGAAGAGCCCACTTGTGGAGTGTATCTTGTAATGGTCCTTGGAGATCGGCAGCTTTGAATCATATAGGGTGATTTTTTTAAGAGCTTGAGAACTTTTTTAAACAATAAAACGCATAAAATTTGCAAAATCTCATCGGTTCTTTATTTTAAACGTTAGATTGGTACATGACATTTACTTTTTGAAGATAATTTCATTTAAATGTTGACCGCGGCTGCGTCTTAGGTGGTCCATTCGGAAAGTCCAATTTTGGGCAACTTTTTCGAGCATTTCGGCCGGAATAGCCCGAATTTCTTCGGAAATGTTGTCTTCCAAAGCTGGAATAGTTACTGGCTTATTTCTGTAGACTTTAGACTTGACGTAGCCCCACAAAAAATAGTCTAAAGGCGTCAAATCGCATGATCTTGGTGGCCAACTTACCGGTCCATTTCTTGAGATGAATTGTTCTCCGAAGTTTTCCCTCAAAATGGCCATAGAATCGCGAGCTGTGTGGCATGTAGCGCCATCTTGTTGAAACCACATGTCAACCAAGTTCAGTTCTTCCATTTTTGGCAACAAAAAGTTTGTTAGCATCGAACGATAGCGATCGCCATTCACTGTAACGTTGCGTCCAACAGCATCTTTGAAAAAATACGGTCCAATGATTCCACCAGCGTACAAACCACACCAAACAGTGCATTTTTCGGGATGCATGGGCAGTTCTTGAACGGCTTCTGGTTGCTCTTCACTCCAAATGCGGCAATTTTGCTTATTTACGTAGCCATTCAACCAGAAATGAGCCTCATCGCTGAACAAAATTTGTCGATAAAAAAGCGGACTTTCCGAATGGACCACCTAAGACGCAGCCGCGGTCAACATTTAAATGAAATTATCTTCAAAAAGTAAATGTCATGTACCAATCTAACGTTTAAAATAAAGAACCGATGAGATTTTGCAAATTTTATGCGTTTTATTGTTTCAAAAAGTTCTCAAGCTCTTAAAAAATCACCCTGTATAATGGACAAAACGCTGTCGTCGGCAAGTTGTCTTAGCGTGCAAGATGTGTTGATATATTCATCGATATCTTTCACTTAAAATTGTATAAAAGGGAGCTCAAGCATGAGCCCTGAGGAAGACCCATGTAGCTAAATCGTGTTGTCAACAAATCACAATGTGCACCAGGTGTTCAAAACCGGCGAAAGACCATGCTGGTGCAGCTTCTTAGATAGAATATTTATAGAAACTGAATCAAAAGTTGAATATAATTCTGTCTAGTCCCGGGGCCTTATTGTTACACGACAAGAGCGCAAGTGAGAACTCTACCATTGAAAACGGTGTTTTGTTTGTATTCGATGTCGCGACACGGAAGATCTTCTGTTCTGGAACAGAATCGGGGTATACTTTTCTAGCGAAATCGAATATCCAGCGATTAGAATATTCCTCGCTTCGTTCGTTGTGTTTTGGTTGCGCATTCGTCGGGCTGTATTCCAAAGAGTGCTCATCGATGTTTCTTTTGTTAATCCGTCAAGAAACTGTCGCCAGTAAGCTAGTTTCTTTGCTTTAACTAAGTTCTTCATTTGCTTATCTAGCGCCGCGTAATTTCGATAATTATGAAGTGTTTTTCCATATTTTCTGAACTTTTTGAATGCTTAAGATCATTCTGCGTTCAGTGATGAGCACTTTTTGTCCCACCACGGGTTGGGAGGACGAATGTTAGTATTCGCGCCGGGTATACGTTTCGTCAGTGTCGAATCGCAGTGTCGAGAATCAAGCCAGCCATAAACGTATACTCTTCCTCCGGAGGAAGTTCTTTTGTTGTTTCTAGTTTCTCAGACATCGATAGTGCGTAGCACTTCCAATCAATATTTTGTGTGAGGTCATTCAAAACATTGTTGGTTTTCGATGGTCTTAATCCGCTGGCGATTGAAATTACGCTACCGTGGGGATGAGATATTACCTTCCACGTGCAATCCTACTGTAGCGATGTCGAGCAAAGGGATAAGTCCAGCGCACTTGGTCTTGCTGGTGGTGCGGGAATTCGTATCATTTCTCCTGTATTCAAGATTGTCATAATGAAGTTGTCGCAAATATCCTGGATCATAGCTCATCTGTTATCATCATGAAGACAACCCCATCCCGTACCGTGAGATTAAAGTCTCCTAAAACTAACGTCGGTGCGGGAAGAAGTTGCATGATACTCCTGAGCCAGTGGTACCCAACTGAGGCTTTTGGGGGAATGTAGATGGAAGCAATACAAAGGTCCTTGCCTTTAATTGTGACATGACATGCGACAACTTCAATACCTGGTATCGAGGGGAGGGTAATTCGATAAAAAGAATAGCACTTTTTGATCCACCAAAGTACTCCTCCGTAGGGATTATCTCGATCCAGGCGAATAATGTTAAAATCGTATTTGGTTTAGTGAGAAGTTAACCAAGTGTCGCACAATGCAAATGCGTTACATTTCAGATTATTTACTAGATATTTAAACGGATCTATTTTCGGGATGATACTTCTACAGTTCCACTGTAAAACAGTGCTCGAGTCCCTGACCTCGTTCGAAAAATCAGCCACCGAAGGGAACGATTGCTGAGAGGAGGGGCCATTTTGCAGTCAACTGCATCAAAAACATTTTAACTTTTGGTAGGAAAGTCATCAAAATACCTTTTAAGGGGTCAGAAATGTTGACGACGGAAAATATAAAGTCCACAATGTCAGTGAATTTTACAAGTCCAGCACTTGATGTGTTTTCTGGTTCCTTTTGGACTTTCGGGGTTTTGGGTGTCCCCGGATGTGTTGGATATTCTTTCTCAGATTTCAGGTCACCGGAACTAGGAGCTTTTGGCTTCGTCGTTTTGTTGTTTTACCAACACTTCCTTCTGCTGTTACTTTTGGAGGGCCTTCAAGAGATGTCTTCGAACCCTTTCTAGGGAGTTTAGGAGATGATATATTTTTCCTCTTCCTAAAACTACGAGGGACAGTTGAAGATGTACCTTCTTGAGGAGTCGCAATCGTCCACAGACAAGCAGGTGTAGGGGTTCTGTTCAGGTGGTGTGGCGATTTTCAGCATTTCTTCGAACGAGCGGTTTGATCGTTGCTTGAGAGATCGTTTTAAATGGTATCCCCGCAATTTATATGCAGAACATGCTGTGAGGTCATGCGGGGCCGCCTCACAGTGAAGACACTTTTCAATGTCTCTGTTGCAAACGCCATCCGCATGACTCTCTCCACACTTCGAACAGCGGGACCGATTTCCACAATGAGAAGCTGTGTGTCCTAGTTGTTGACAACTAGTTCAATTCATGACCCGTGGTACGAAAAGTCTTACAGGCAGACTAATCCTGTCCAGGAGAACGAATTTCGACAAAGCCGAGACGGAGAAGGTCACCCGATACGAGTCCGAGTGGGGATAAGACTTTGTCCCATCCGCGGCGATCGATACTGAATGCAAACGTTTGCAGTCCAGTATCTTGACATTCGTAAGCAAGGGATCTTTAAAACATCCGACCCCATGTTTGAGAATGTCCTCGCATGTCTGACTTGGATCCGTGATCACTCCGTCTATCTCGACTTCGTTAGCTGGTATGTAAACGCGGTAGTCCCGCGTAAATTGATCGTTTCGAGCGATCTCATTAGCATGTTTCAGACTGGTCAACGAGACCCTGAGCTTATCGGGACGAATTTTTGAGATAAATTTCAAAGTTGTATATTTTGACACCAAGTATTTAGAGATTTTCAAAATTATAAACGGTTTATTCTTCTCTTTGGTTCGGAAATAAACCACATAAAGACCGGCCGAGGGTGAAGACTCTTTGAAATACTGTTTAACCCGGTGAGTCTTACTATTTGGAGCAGATTTAGAATCTGTTTCCATTTTATCTTCGGGGGCACGGTAGTTTCAAACGGACTTGACATAGCGCGGTTGAGGTGTCGCGCAAATTATAGGGGGAGTCAAAATATGAGGGTTGGTAAACGACTGGACAATGCGCAATTCAGGCCCCAATGTGGTTCTTAGCCTCTTGTCCAGTAACTCCTATCCATATCTCCTCGCGGTGCCGGCTGGTTTACAAGTAACCATAGGAAAAATCGGGTAACCAACCCCGGTGGGACCTTGGTCGTATGCTGACAGGGAAGAGGGGGCTTGCCTTCTCTTTACAGAGAGCGAGCCTACCCGAGCGTCTATTCCCCATGTTGGGGCGGCTCGAAACAGCGTCTGTTCTCCATGTTAAAAGCGGCCGATTACTGTCCTTGTGTTAGTGTGGGACTCTAAACAGTGCTGACACGATGGCCCTCCGGCGAGACAGTAGGTTGGTGCCGGCCTAACAAGCCGCCCGGAAAACATATGTTACGAACGATCAAGAAGGAAATACGACTCGGAATAATCGGCAAAGACCTACGCAACGAACAAAGGACTACGATTGGAAGCTTGGCACATGGAACTGCAAATCGCTTGGCTTCCCAGGATACGACCGAATGCTGCATGATGAGCTTCAAATCCGCTGCTTCGATGTCGTAGCACTGCAGGAACTTTTTTGGACGGGACAGAAGGTGTGGAAAAGTGGGCATCGAGCGGCTACCTTCTACCAGAGCTGTGGCACAACCAACGTTCTAGAAACGGGATTCGTAGTGTTGGGCAAGATGCGCCAGAGCGTGATTGGGAGGCAGCCAATCAGTGGTAGAATGTGCGTATTGAAGATCAAGGGCCGTTTCTTCAATTAAAGCATCATCAACGTGCACTGCCCACATGAGACGAGACCCGATGACGAGAAGGAAGCATTCTACGCGCAGCTGGAACAAACCTACGACAGCTGTCCACGGCGGGATGTAAAACTCGTTATCGGCGACATGAATCCTCAGGTAGGTCGGGAGGCAATGTACAGGCCCGTGATCGGGCTGGAGAGCCTGCACGCGGTAACAAACGACAACGGTCAACGATGCGGAAACTTTGCTGCCTCCCGAGGAATGGTAGTTCGAAGCACCTTCTTCCCCCGCAAAGATATCCACAAAGCCACCTGGAGATCACCTGATCAACATACGGAAAATCAAATCGACCACGTTCTCATCGACGGGCGATTCTTCTCCGATGTCATCAATGTCCGCACTTACCGCAGTGCCAACATTGATTTTTATTTATTTATTTATTTATTTGTCGTCAATCAAAAGTAGACCATAAGGATAATTACAATAATCGTCTTAAATTAGTAAACTATTCTAAATAGATCACTGAATAATGTATAATTTATTATGAGTTAAATTATTATAATTGGCTTACCGAATAGAACTGAAATATTGCTTTAGTTTGTTTTTTGACATAGTGAAATCGACTGCTTCTGAATGCTTGTTGTATACAGCCATCAATTGATTTATTGGCCCATTATTTGCATAGTTTGTTCGCTGGTGGTTTGTAATAAAAATATTTCGATTTCTTAAATGCCGAGATGGTATGTAAAAATTTAGTTCGGACAGGAGTTGACTGGAATCTACGCGATTCGAGACAATGTCATTTACAAATGAGACCATTGAAAATTCTCTGCGTTCTTTTAATGTTTGAATACTGATCAGCATACAGTGGGCTTTATAGGACGGAAGAGGAAGTCTTGTCCAACCTAATTTACGAAGTGCAAATAACAAAAATTGTTTTTGAACTGATTCAATTCGATCTTCCCATGTGATTAAGCAAGGTGACCAAACTAAGCTACAGTATTCTAGTACTGACCGAACATAGGCAATGTATAATGTTTTAATTGTATACGGATCGTGAAAACAGTAACAAAATCGTTTTATGAATCCTAGCGTGTTATTGGCTCTGTTTATGATTGTATTATAATGGTCAACAAAAGTCATTTTAGAATCTAGTATTATTCCTAAGTCCCTAATTCTTTCGCATTTTTGAACTGTTTGACTTCCAAGAGTAAGTATCAAGTCAGGTGTATTTCGTTTTTTACTGAATGTTATTTTACTGCATTTTTTCACATTTAGTTGAAGAAGACTTTTGTTACACCGTGTATAAAAGAAGAAAGAATTTCTTCTTGATAAACCTTGGCATCCTCACTTTTCTCTATTTCTAAAAATTGTTTTATATCGTCTGCGTATATTAGAATTTTTATTTTTTCAAAAGAAAGGAAATGTCGTTAACAGACAAGATAAATAAAAGAGGACCCTTAAATTTTACAATTTGTTGACGATTTGTTAGATAAGATTCCAACCATTTAAGAAGACCTGGTAAGATTCCCAATTTCTGTAATTTGAACATAAGCATGGGTATGTCAACACGATCGAATGCTTTGCTGAAATCTGTATAAAGAACTTCAATGTAATTTCCCTTGTCCATAGCGGTCAGGGTATAGTGGACGAATTCAAGCAAATTAGTAGTAGTGGAACGTCCTTTGAAAAATCCATGTTGCATGTGAGTAATTCTATTTTTTATTTGACTAAACAATTTGTCATTAACGATCGCTTCAAAGAGCTTCGGAATGCAAGAAAGAATAGCAATCCCGCGATAGTTGCATATGTCTGCTTTTTCCCATTTTTGAAAATTGGTATAAGGAAAGAGTTTTTCCACGTATCTGGAAAAACTCCAGACTGAAGCGAATTATTAAAAAGCCAGCACAAAGGAGTCGCAAGATCTAATGCTAATTTTTTCATAAATATGGGTGGAATTCCATCAGGTCCGGCACTTTTAGAGACATCCAATTTGTTTAGGGCATCTATTATGTCTAGCACTTCGATTTGATTTACATTAATATCTTCAGTAAACTCTGGAAAGAAATTAAAATATTCACGATCGCGGTCATCTTCAGAAAACTTCGTGTAGATTTGTTGAAAAAATTTTGCGAAAAGATTACAAATTTCTTGTGAGTTATTACCAATGTTTTCCTGTAGATACATTCTTGACGGAAAGTTTTCTGATTTCAATTTGTTTCTAACATAACTTTTTTTGGGCAAGACTTTATTTCCTGTTCAGTTCTTGAGTTATACTCTTTAAATGCAGTATCAATTGCTAAACTTAGTTGGTCACAGATGTGTATGTAATTCGATAAATTGTCACTATTATTTTCTCTTTTGTACTTTTTATGAGCTTTTTGTTTTCGATTTCTTAGGTTTCTAATATGCTCGTTATACCAAACAGGATACTTTGAATTATTTTGTCGATTAATTTTCTTTAATGGGACATGTTCATTTATTATGTCGTACAGCCGTGCGTAAAAAAAATCGACTGAAATTTCGACATTTCCTTCGTTTCTAAGGAGTTCTTGCCAATCTATTTCTCGTAGCTTACGACTAATACTATCATAATTTGCTGAGTGGTAATCGAAAATCTCCTCATACTCGTAGTCGTCGGGTCTATTAATCTGATGTATAAATATTGAGAATTCGATTGCTGTATGAAAAGCTTCATTTTTCCGCAATGGAGTTGGTGATTCTGTTACACAAAAATCATCGTGAATATTAGAAAATAAAAAATCTAAATAACAGTTTTGCTGATTTTTTACATGATTAATTTGATTAAGACCTAAACCGGATATTTTGTCGAATAAGTAATGAAGTGTTTCATTCTCCCCAACGAGAGGTAGTAAAATGCTATCATTTTCAGCGTCTGGAATAAAGTCGATATTGCGCTGATTAAAGTCTCCATATATATGAACTTTAACTTCCGATGGAAGCTTAGTAATTATTTCATCAGCAACATTCAGAAACTTTTCATATGTGGCTTTTTGGGCATTGTTAGGAGGAAAATATACTAAAACAAAAATATGTGATAATTTGAAGGGGAAAAAGCTTGCTTTTACCCCCAAATTTATGCTAGGTGCATATAACCATTTTTAATTAAGTTTACGTTTCGTCTTCGACTCATCAGTGCGTCAGCAGATTATGCTGACGCAAACCCCCGGATCAACATAATCCGCTGAGCAGACGTAAAGTTAATGCTATTTGCAAGATACTTTTTTGTACACAAGAAGTGTAACGTCTAAACTGACGTCTCGAACGAAACAAGTTTCGGCTTACTGGCCGTACAGATTGTGATAATTTGAAGGGGAAAAAGCTTGCTTTTACCCCCAAATTTATGCTAGGTGCATATAACCATTTTTAATTAAGTTTACGTTTCGTCTTCGACTCATCAGTGCGTCAGTAGATTATGCTGACGCAAACCCCCGGATCAACATAATCCGCTGAGCAGACGTAAAGTTAATGCTATTTGCAAGACACTTTTTTTGTACACAAGAAGTGTAACGTCTAAACTGACGTCTGTGTCTCACCTGCTAAATGAATCCTTACCCATACGTGTTCAAATTCTTTAAATTTCGTAGTGGTTATCATTTCGGCGTCAAATTCTGCTTAAACAGCAATAAGAACACCTCCCCCCGATTTTTTATCAGATGTATGGAGCTCACGATCGTTTCTGAAAACGTTGTAAATGTTTCCGAAGACTTCCGTGCTGTTAACGCTATCATCCCAACTAGTTTCGGTTGCTAGAATAATTCCATACGAACACCCTAAAATATTTTTATGAATTTCGTTAATCTTAAGTGCGCTCTTCATACGGTTAAAATTTTGACAATATGCTACGATTTCTGTCGACGACGCTAGATGAGGAGATCTTATTGAACATGATTGTTGACTTATGATAATATTGTCATTATTCTCTTCTTCTGGGTAATGCGTCAAAATTGCCGAAAACACGAATGTTGAGCACGACACGCAACGTACGTATCAGTTGACGAACATTCAGCAGACATTTGATTCGGCATCGTTAGTTGCAGGTTGTGCTCTCGATAAGGATTAATCGTCGGTCCTCTTTGAAAATTAATTGTAGGTCTGTAATTTGTTGGTGGTCCCGAAAATCGATCCTTAGCTGCAGCAAGAAGTATTCTATCAGGTGGAAGATTATTTCGGCTGTTGTTGTAAATGTTGTTAATATAGTTATTGCAATTATTATTCATGTTGTGACTAATAATGTTATTACAATATCGTTTTGTAGATGAATGATGCGTTGAAAGAATATTGGATCTGTTATTGTAATTTTTTCTTGAATTTCGCTTTTTGCGCCTTCTTGACTTGTCAGTCTCATTTTGCTGACGTCGGAACCTAGATTGGCGTGCGTCGTACTCACTCTAATCAGCTTTCCATACTTTTTTGGTGCCTAATAAACGCCATCCAGAATAGACGGGTTTTTTACAGTTCAATTCATCATCCAAACTGGGGCATGAGTCAGGTATCGATGATGATGATACAGCAATTTGGATTCCAGCAATATTTGTTGATAAAGACTTCAACTCCTCTAGAATGTCCAATTCGACCATAGAATTCGGATTGTTAGGTAAACAGGTTGCTGTGTCAAGTGATAGCTGGCTGAGTTGACTTATTTCGTTACTCAGGTCTCGCAAATTTGTAGAAAATTCTAACGTCACGGTTTGCAGTGTCGAGAACACACTTTCCTTTGTCGATTTTAAAGCCGTATCTAGCAGTGCAGTCATGTGATTTTTAATACTTGTCACACTTCCCGGCAAACTGCTATTTTTATTTAGTGCGATCAGCTCATTTTTTATGGTAGTGAGTAAGACTTCTAGTCCGTCAATCGCCTCATGTATTACAGTTGGCTTCTCCTGTTGAAAAGCAAACTTATGCAGCACTTCCGTGTTGGCCTGAAGTTGCTTCTCCAGCAGTTTTTGTTGCTCAACAAGGCTGCTATAATGCATCTTTACTTGTAGTAATTCTTGACATACCTCGCAACATGACAGCACATAAGAATTAATATCTGCTTTTTTGTCTCTCTTCCTGAGAGAACCGCGCTGAATGGTAACACCGATGCAAGCCGCGTGAAATTTTCGAGGGCAGCCAACGCATGTCCACATGATTGTGTCGACGGAGGTATCCAGTGCACAAATTTCACAACTCATGTTGATTACACAACTAAAAACAGTTAAAATAAACAATCAATAATATTTCGCGCGCGGCACCGGGAGCGAATGAAAAACACGTCCGAACTTGACGACGACTACATTAGGAAAAAACCAAAAAAAAAATTCTGACCACTACCTTGTCGCGGTTTGTATGCGCTCAAAACTATCGACGGTGCACAATACTCGTCGCACAGGAACGCCGGGACTCAATCTCAAGCAGCTACGTAGCATTCGTACTGCAGAGGAATACGCGCAACAACTGGAGTTAGTGCTACCAACGGAAGAGCAGCTTGGTGCGGCGACTCTTGAAGACGGCTGGAGGAACATAAGGTCCGCCGTGAGTAGCACTGCTACAACTGTTGCAATTACCGCGCAATCACATTGCTGAACGCCGCCTACAAGGTACTCTCCCAAATCCTTTGCCGTCGTCTATCACCAATAGCTAAGGAATTCGTAGGGGGATTTACTGGAGCCGGATCACATATTCGCGATAAGACAAGTACTCCAGAAGTGTCGCGAATACAACGTACCCACACATCACCTATTCATTGACTTCAAAGCGGCATACGACACAATCGATCGAGAACAGCTATGGCAGATAATGCACGAATACGGTTTCCCGGATAAACTGACGCGATTGGTCAAAGCAAAGATGGATAGAGTGATGTGCTACGTCCGAGTATCTGGGACGCTCTCGAGTCCCTTCGAATCTCGTAGAGGGCTACGTCAAGGTGATGGACTTTCTTGTATCTTGTTCAATATTGCCTGGAAGGTGTGATTCGAAGAGCGAGGATCGACACAAGTGGCACGATCTTCCGAAAGTCCGTACACCTTTTTGGCTTCGCTGACGATATTGACACGTGACACAAAAATTCGAACAATACTGCACGAAATTCGAAGAAATTCATTCAATCTCTGTAATGTAAGAATTCAATCTCTGTAATAAAATGTAAAGTAAAAATAATTCAAAATGTGTACGTATTAGGTTAGGGATAAAATGATTGTACATTAGTATGTAAAACAAAAGTAACTAAAACACCTATTATTAATAACCGAATCATATGAACAACAAAGATGATAGGCCAAAGGGCCAAAACACTTGAACTGTAAAACGTTGATATAATACACAAAAATAAGATTAATAAACAGATATTTATGCAAAAAAATGCGTGGTACAAAACCTCAAACGATCAGGTTGCTGTGAGTTAATATATATAAAGTAGAGTATAGAGCTAGTGATATATATAGTTGTGTGTGTGTGTAGTGTGTGAGTGTGTGTGAGTGAGTAGTGTGTGAGTAGATAGTGTAGTAGTAGTAGTAGTAGTGAGTGTAGATAGTGTGTAGTAGTGTGTAGTGAGTAGATAGTAGTGTAGTAGATAGTGTAGTAGTGATAGTAGTGAGTGATAGATAGTAGAGTGTGATAGATATATATATATAAATATATATATATATATATAAATATATATATATATATATAAATATATATATATATATATATATATATATATATATATATATATATATATATATATATATATATATATATATATATATATATATACATATATATATACACATATATATATATATATATATATATATATATATATATATATATATATATATATATATATATATATATATATATATATATTTATATATTCACTCACAGCAACCTGATCGTATGAGGTTTTGTACCACGCATTTTTTTGCATAAATATCTGTTTATTAATCTTATTTTTGTTTATTATATCAACATTTTACAGTTCAAGTGTTTTGACCCTTTGGCCTATCATCTTTGTTGTTCATGTGATTCGGTTATTAATAATAGGTGTTTTAGTTACTTTTGTTTTACATACTAATGTACAATCATTTTATCCCTAACCTAATATGTACACATTTTGAATTATTTTTACTTTACATTTTATTACAGAGATTGAATTCTTACATTACAGAGATTGAATGAATTTCTTCGAATTTCGTGCAGTATTGTTCGAATTTTTGTTCTAGTATATCCAGGGAGTCCAAGAATCACCATTAAGATTGTACTTTGAATGCGCTAAAGCCTTAGTTTGTGCGTTCGTGCACAGCCCCGCCAAACAGGGACTGCGTATTCAATTGCGGGGTAGATGATTTGTTTAAAGACAGCAATCTGATTCTTCAGGCACAGTTTAGATGTTCTACAAATCAGCGGATGGCTAAAATAACACGAACAGTGAACGGACGTTTAGTTTGGTGCCGTGAACCGGTGCTGTGTGCTTATTGATTCTCAGAGGTCGTTGTAACTAACGATTGGCCTCAGCGGCCGAGTTGCTAGGGATCATTAGCTAAGTATTATATTTTTTCCCTTCGTGTCCCTTTATCTTCCCCTTATATTTTGCTTACCTTACCTAACAGCTATAGGCCTGGGGTGTCCTTTGCTGTATCAAGCATACGTCTCCACATAAATCGGTCCATGGCTGCTCGTCGCCAGCCACTCAAGGCACGGATGCTTCTGAGATCACCCTCCACTTGATCGATCCACCTTGCTCGCTGCGCTCCTCTTCTTTTTGTACCAGTCGGATTAGATTCAAGAACCATTTTCACTGGACTGTCGTCCGACATCCTTATGTTATGCCCAGCCCATCGTAGACGTCCGATTTTAGCTGTCCGTACGATAGGTGGTTCTCCTAGCAGCTGTTGCAATTCGTGATTCATACGCCGTCTCCACGTTCCGTCTTCCATCTGCACTCCGCCATAGATGGTCCTCAGTACCTTTCTTTCGAAAACACTGAGGGCGCGTTGATCCTCTGCCAGCATAGTCCAGGTCTCGTGGCCATAGAGTACAGCCGGTCTAATTAGCGTTTTGTAGATGGTCAATTTCGTGCGGTGCCGTACTTTTCTCGATCGGAGGGTTTTTCTGAGTCCAAAGTACGCACGATTTCCTGCCAAAATACGTCTATGAATTTCTCTGCTGGCATTATCGGCAGTCACCAGTGAGCGCAAATACACGAACTCGTCAACCACCTCGATATCGTCACCGTCTATCAATATTTGTGGTGGGAGGCGTAGTGTTTCTTCTCTAGAGCCTCTTCCTCTCATGTATTTTGTTTTCGACGCATTTATGGCCTGTCCGATACGCCTAGCTTCAGCTTTCAGTCCGATGTAGGTTTCCGTCATCTTCTCAAGGTTACGTGTCACAATATCAATATCGTCAGCGAAGCCAAAAAGGTGTACGGACTTTCGGAAGATCGTGCCACTTGTGTCGATCCTCGCTCTTCGAATCACACCTTCCAGGGCAATATTGAACAAGATACTAGAAAGTCCATCACCTTGACGTAGCCCTCTACGAGATTCGAAGGGACTCGAGAGCGTCCCAGATACTCGGACGTAGCACATCACTCTATCCATCTTTGCTTTGACCAATCGCGTCAGTTTATCCGGGAAACCGTATTCGTGCATTATCTGCCATAGCTGTTCTCGATCGATTGTGTCGTATGCCGCTTTGAAGTCAATGAATAGGTGATGTGTGGGTACGTTGTATTCGCGACACTTCTGGAGTACTTGTCTTATCGCGAATATGTGATCCGGCTCCAGTAAATCCCCCTACGAATTCCTTAGCTATTGGTGATAGACGACGGCAAAGGATTTGGGAGAGTACCTTGTAGGCGGCGTTCAGCAATGTGATTGCGCGGTAATTGCAACAGTTGTAGCAGTGCTACTCACGGCGGACCTTATGTTCCTCCAGCCGTCTTCAAGAGTCGCCGCGCCAAGCTGCTCTTCCGTTGGTAGCACTAACTCCAGTTGTTGCGCGTATTCCTCTGCAGTACGAATGCTACGTAGCTGCTTGAGATTGAGTCCCGGCGTTCCTGTGCGACGAGTATTGTGCACCGTCGATAGTTTTGAGCGCATACAAACCGCGACAAGGTAGTGGTCAGAATTTTTTTTTTGGTTTTTTCCTAATGTAGTCGTCGTCAAGTTCGGACGTGTTTTTCATTCGCTCCCGGTGCCGCGCGCGAAATATTATTTATTGTTTATTTTAACTGTTTTTAGTTGTGTAATCAACATGAGTTTGTGCACTGGATACCTCCGTCGACACAATCATGTGGACATGCGTTGGCTGCCCTCGAAAATTTCACGCGGCTTGCATCGGTGTTACCATTCAGCGCGGTTCTCTCAGGAAGAGAGACAAAAAAGCAGATATTAATTCTTATGTGCTGTCATGTTGCGAGGTATGTCAAGAATTACTACAAGTAAAGATGCATTATAGCAGCCTTGTTGAGCAACAAAAACTGCTGGAGAAGCAACTTCAGGCCAACACGGAAGTGCTGCATAAGTTTGCTTTTCAACAGGAGAAGCCAACTGTAATACATGAGGCGATTGACGGACTAGAAGTCTTACTCACTACCATAAAAAATGAGCTGATCGCACTAAATAAAAATAGCAGTTTGCCGGGAAGTGTGACAAGTATTAAAAATCACATGACTGCACTGCTAGATACAGCTTTAAAATCGACAAAGGAAAGTGTGTTCTCGACACTGCAAACCGTGACGTCAGAATTTTCTACAAATTTGCGAGACCTGAGTAACGAAATAAGTCAACTCAGCCAGCTATCACTTGACACAGCAACCTGTTTACCTAACAATCCGAATTCTATGGTCGAATTGGACATTCTAGAGGAGTTGAAGTCTTTATCAACAAATATTGCTGGAATCCAAATTGCTGTATCATCATCATCGACACCTGACTCATGCCCCAGTTTGGATGATGAATTGAACTGTAAAAAACCCGTCTATTCTGGATGGCGTTTATTAGGCACCAAAAAAGTATGGAAAGCTGATTAGAGTGAGTACGACGCACGCCAATCTAGGTTCCGACGTCAGCAAAATGAGACTGACAAGTCAAGAAGGCGCAAAAAGCGAAATTCAAGAAAAAATTACAATAACAGATCCAATATTGTTCGAATTTTTGTTCTAGTATATCCAGGGAGTCCAAGAATCACCATTAAGATTGTACTTTGAATGCGCTAAAGCCTTAGTTTGTGCGTTCGTGCACAGCCCCGCCCAACCGGGACTGCGTATTCAATTGCGGGGTAGATGATTTGTTTAAAGACAGCAATCTGATTCTTCAGGCACAGTTTAGATGTTCTACAAATCAGCGGATGGCTAAAACAATACGAACAGTGAACGGACGTTTAGTTTGGTGCCGTGAACCGGTGCTGTGTGCTTATTGATTCTCAGAGGTCGTTGTAACTAACGATTGGCCTCAGCGGCCGAGTTGCTAGGGATCATTAGCTAAGTATTATATTTTTTCCCTTCGTGTCCCTTTATCTTCCCCTTATATTTTGCTTACCTTACCTAACAGCTATAGGCCTGGGGTGTCCTTTGCTGTATCAAGCATACGTCTCCACATAAATCGGTCCATGGCTGCTCGTCGCCAGCCACTCAAGGCACGGATGCTTCTGAGATCACCCTCCACTTGATCGATCCACCTTGCTCGCTGCGCTCCTCTTCTTTTTGTACCAGTCGGATTAGATTCAAGAACCATTTTCACTGGGCTGTCGTCCGACATCCTTATGGCATGCCCAGCCCATCGTAGACGTCCGATTTTAGCTGTCCGTACGATAGGTGGCTGTTGCAATTCGTTGTATATATATATATATATATATATATATATATATATATATATATATATATATATATATATATATATATATATATATATATATATATATATATATATATATATATATATATATATATATATATATATATATATATATATATATATATATATATATATATATATATATATATATATATATATATATATATATATATATATATATATATATATATATATATATATATATATATATATATATATATATATATATATATATATATATATATATATATATATATATATATATATATATATATATATATATATATATATATATATATATATATATATATATATATATATATATATATATATATATATATATATATATATATATATATATATATATATATATATATATATATATATATATTTAAGATGGTTAAGGATACGTTATAAATATTGGGAGCGGGTCATATCGCCGAAAGCCATTACGCCAAAAGTCGTTTCGCCGAATGCCATTTCGCCGAAAGTCGTTTCGCCGAATGCCATTTCGCCGAAAGTCGTTTCGCCGAATAGGACATTTCGCCGGAAGGGTCATCTCGCCGAAAGGGTCATTTTGCCTAAAGGGTAATTTTGCCGTAAGGGTCATATCTCATGCATGTTATGTCTCCTGTATAACTGATGTGACGCAGCCACATCACCGAAGCCAAGATGGTCGGCCGCCGACCCGCCGTCGGAAGTGGCGGCCTCTTGCATACAAACCTGTAACCGCCTCGTTTGTCCGGTGTACTCAAAGCTAGGTTTCTTTGGTTTAGTTAATTTCGAACGAGCGGTAGCGAGGTCGGACAGCATATGAACTAAAACGATGTGGCGTAGCCGCATTAGTATTTTTTCATTTTCACTTAATAAACGGAAAATACCACCTACATTTGCCTGGTAGATACACCTATGCAATTGTTTTGATGCTTACTAGCTAATAGTCAACAAGTTTTCTTGGGAACTACTTTCTGAGATTCATGAATCAATCTTTATTCAAGAGTACAACAATCAATCATTATTCAAGAAGTACAATGGTAAGTTAACAAAACGGGCGTTAGCGTTATCATCTTTCGTTTATCTTTAATTTAAATCAATTCTAATTACGATTTCAAGACGATTTCAGGATTCAGCGAAATGACCCTTTCGGCGAAGTGACCCATTCGGCGAAATGTCATTCGGCGAAATAACCCTTTCAACGAAATGACTTTCGGCAAAACGGCTTTCGGCGAAATGACCCTGATCCATAAATATGAAAAAAGCGTTACGTTAAAAATATAAACTAATATTTTCTCATCGGTTGCGCAAACGACAAATTGTTACGAAAAAGTATCCCTGTGCAACACCATGCAAAACAGTTTCTAGAAACAGTTACCAGAATTGAATTCTCAGCTGCAGCTTTTAAAATTTCGGAAGTATGTCTTAAGTTAACGGTATGATTGATTGTAGTTTATGTAGATGTTATTATCATTATTTTTATAATTTATCCTTTTTTTATAAAGGACTTTCCGAAGACGGTGGTTCTAGTATGTAGCGAAACAAAAAATCATTTGCTACGCTGAAAGAATAGCATCAAATAGCAAAGTTTTATTATAAAAAATGAGATTGTAGTGAGCAATAACACCATTGTTATTGAGGCAAAAGTAGCAATGGACTTGATAAATACTGAAGTTTGTTTCGTCGTATTTTGGAATAGTGGTTACGTAACCGATATAGAGTATGTATTATGATAGCGAGTTTTTTGGAAAAAGTAAACCCTGGTCTAACATTTTTTTTTAACAATTTTATTTAAGAGATTATCCGGAAAAATGTTATTATCATTCGTAACAAATAAGATAAAATAATTAATCGGACAAAAGCTTGGAGAAAATATCCCCTTAGTTCTATTTCTAAAGAGGTTTGAAAACCATATTTTCTAATACAATAATATTAATTCTAATTTAATGATTTCGTTCTACTAGTTCTACTACAGCAATCCAAAATCAAAGGAATGGACCAGAAGCCACCTTATATATGCGCTCTTTGGGTCATCTTCATATGTTTTTATACAGTTAATTTAATTTCCCATCACCATTGTTTGAGCCCTTGTGATCATTTGCTGTTAAATCCGTAAAATTTACTTTTCAGAAAAAAACATCTAATAATATAATAAACTAATCAACTTAACTACTACCATTCGTCATTAGCCGCTCAAGAATTACTCATTCTCAGGTCACTACCAGCTTATTAATTTATTCATTTATTTTCCTTCTGACCTATGTTGATCGTTATGAAATGGTGGGAATCTTCAGCAATCTTCAAATGCGCGCAAAAACCCACCATCTTTTTTACTTCTTCACAAACATACATGCTTACATAAATACATTTTCACAATCTTAAATATAATTAATTAAATAACATATACGTGTTTTAAAAATTGTTAGGTTTTAAAAGCTTACTATCTATTAAAGTCTATTAAGTCTATTTTTGAAAACGGCACTAGACACGCAGAAGTCAAAATGACGTTATTATAGAAAAAGATGATTATGACAATCTAATAAAAAAAAATAATAATAAATAATAAATTAATGATGGGCCATATAGGAAACAGCGATCCGACCCCCTTCCAGAAATTATCAAAAGAGTAGATAAAACTCTCCTTGAATGTAATCCTAACTTCGATATCAACCTCAGCCGCCTCAAAGTACCTAACCCTTCATTACCAAAAATCGAGGGATTACCTAAAGTCCATAAACCTGAGAATGAGATAAAGGAAATTATTTCTTCAATAGTAGACCCTACACAAAAAATTTCCAAATGGCTAGTGGAAGAATTCAAAAATATGCCAAAAAAGGTTTTTAGTAAGTCTATTCCCAATACGAAGTCTTGCTACTCAACTTCTGAACTCAGGTGAAATCGAAGATGACGAAATAATGGTATCTTTCGATGTAATCGCCTTATTCCCAAGTGTCCCGGTGAAGGACTCAATCGATCTGTTGGAAGATTGGTTACTTCAATAAAAGAGTAGCAGCTTATGGAAATGATAAGTAAGGTCTTATCTCAACCTAACTCGACTTTGCATGGATGTAAATTACTTCAAATTTAGAGGGGAATTTTATAAACAATTACAAGGGGCCCCAATGGGTAATCCGCTCTCCCCGTTTTTATGGGAATTATTTATGGCAAACCTCGAAGAACTTTTAAATAAACAGGGATTATTACCTAATCGCTGGTGGAGATACGTTGATGATATATTTTGCATCATCAAACGAAATGATTTATCAAATTTCTTAGAAATAATTAATAATTTGCATTAAAATATTTAATTCACCTATGAGATAGAGGAGCACAACAGCTTACCTTTTTTTTAGATAATCTCATTGTCAGAAAGGCAAAATCGTTAACTTTCGAAATATATAGGAAGCCAACCAATACGGACCGCGTCATTCCATACACTTCCAATCATTCTCACCAACACAAAATGGCAGCATTCCATCATATGTTTCATAGAAAGTTAACCTTACCTCTCAGCGATGATGCGGTAATAAAAGAGAAAAATTTCGTTTTCGAAATTGGAAAGCTCAATGGATATCCGGAGCGCTCAATCCAAACAATCCGTGATAAAAAAGTGAGATTGTTGATAAAATTATCACTCACATCTTTGACCCCACTATCAGAAAATTTGAAAAGAATATCGGTGTACTTCAACACAAACATGGCATATCTACTTAAATCAAAGTTAAAACTCTTTGGCTTGGATTTAATATTCAGTAGTACTAACTAGGAATTGAAAACTTTGCTAGGATCTACAAAAGATCCTACTGATAAATTGAAAAAATCTGGGGTATATAAAATTTCATGTTCTCATTGTGATAAATTATACATTGGACAAACAAAGAGAACATTAGGTACCCGTTTCAAGGAACACGTAGCAGAACTAGGGAAAGCATCTAAGGTTTTGGAAAGAGGATTATCCCACCATTTCAAGTCAAACGTAGCAGAACATGCCTTTTCCGAAAACCACGAATTCACTACTAATGACATAAAAAACTTAAGACAAATTTCTAACCCATGGAAATTAGATACAGCTGAAAGTTTAGAAATTTTCAAACATAATTCAACTTCTTTACTAAACAGAGACCAAGGAAATATGTCTTTTTATCTTATCATAAATATTCTAATAAACACTCAGACCCTGTTAATTAGTTAAAACATTGCACAGTGGGGAAAAATGGACCAAAAACGACGATTTTTTTGGAGGCATGATACAGCTGACCACAAAGCACTTTTTTGGTGTAAAATGGTCAGTAAAATCGATTCCATGTATTTAGAAGCACCGCACGAATCACTATCATGTTCATTTTACCTAAAGTTCCCTTTTTATACTGCATTGTATTCAAGCTTAACTATATAACATGAAACCGAAAAACTTGCAGAAGAGCGAATAGAGTGTTTCCGATGTGAAAAAAGTCTAACAAATCGATTGCATATAGTTTTATTGACAGCAGAAAACTCGTTGCACCGTTTTACCCCATTTCTTTTCTTGTTATAATATTCAGTTGATATATGATCTACAATCCAAAAGCAGATCCAATGCGATCTATCAATATTGGTTCATAATACGTGCAAAACATCTGTGATCCAATTAAACACAATAAGAATGACAGTACTAGCCTGTTTAACCCGTTTAACCCCTAATTTATATCAAAAGTCGTATTTCTGGTTAAACTTTCTCTCGCATGCCGAAAGCAGGCTGATTGCGGTCGATGAAAATTCCTGAATTTCGTTTGGATCCGACATCCGGTTTCGGAATTACAGGGTGATATGCACCAAAAATGTGAAAATAATGCATAAAATATGTAAAAAAAAGTATCACTCTCTTCTCTCGGAGATGGCAGAACCGATTTTCACAAACTTAAATACAAATGAAAGGTCTCATGGCCCCATACAAAGTTCCTGATCTGCTGAATTCTATTAAAGTCCGACTACCAGTACATTTTTCCAAAATTCAAATCTTCATAGAGAATCGTAAATAAATTAACACTCCAAATACCAAGCCTAAAAAAAGTTGGAACGGCTCAGCTCAGCTGTTTTTCAACGAATCTCAATAAATTTTACACCCTCGAATTTTGTGAAGTTCGTAGATTAATTCAAAAACTTTGTAGGAGATGATTGGTAAAGAAAAAAAAAAGAAAATTTGATTTTTCCCGTTCCAGGTTTTTTTTCACGCGCCCAATATGCCCTATATGCTTTCCTATTTTCTTCCTTTGGCATAAACGTCGCATAGAAAATATTGAATACTTCAGCTTTACCGAGTCATAAGTCTACCCAAAGTTATAATAAAAACTATAGATAGATGTAATAAGATAAGGTGAGACTTTTTTCAATGATCGTAAATATCTCGAAATTCAGAGCGATGACCTATATATTTTTACACATCATTCGATTGCCAGTGATACCAGCTACAATTTTCGCTCAACTACTATTCCTGCACAATCAAAAGAAAACATTACAAAATCGATAAATTTATAAATATATATGAATTTTTCATTTTTTTTCACATGTTTGCATATAACTCAAAAATTAAAGCGATGACATGTATATTTTTTTTATTTAAAATAGTGGAATCATTACCAGAAACAATGTATTGATGATCACAATTATATATCCGTTCGAAGAATCTCAAGAAAGTTGGTACAAATACAGAGAATTTATATTATTGGGAAAATTTTGCAAAAAAAAAACAAATCAAAACTTGGAAATTTTATGACATATATTTTTTTATTATTTTAGTTGGAAATTTATTATGAACAAATTTAAAAATAACTAAAACTTGGATTTCACTGAAAATTTTAAAAATTTTGGTAAATATACCTAAACTATAATAATAATGTTTTTGTATTGGACAAAAGATCTAAACAATTTTTACGCACAACTAAAACGCAATTGATAACTACTAAAATTAGGCTTTTTTTTGTATTAGGTTTTCCGTAAAATCTAAAAAAAAATCGGTAAAAGATCGGAAATTTCAAAATTTCTGATATATATTGCGTTCCAACGTTTCTGCAAATCAAAGTAAACATATTAGAATCCGTGTTGATTCATCTGTTTTGTTTTTTATTAATAAAATAAATTTTGTGACAAGACAAAAATTTTAAATCATTTCAATGGCTTTGTACAATGAGAAATAAAACGTAAAATTATATGAATTCCATATACTAAACCATGGCAAAAGAAACCAACTACAATTTGAAAAAAATTATTGCTTGATTTTTTTTACAAGCAATTGAGAACGAAAACATATATCTTAAATTTTCCGCTATCCTAAACGACATCAATTATAATCGATAGAATATTAAAATTTAAATATCACAAACTTAGAATGATTTCGGAATGTATAAAATTCGAAAATTATTTGATTTTTCTATTAGTAAAGAATTCAGAAAAAGTAGAATTCTGAATTGAGCACAAAAAATCACACGAAATTAAGTAAAACCTGTTTTTATCCACCTAGTGGTGTAATGATGCCTTTCTCATATCTCTCTTATTCTCATATAAAAAATGTATTCTTCAAACAGTTATGTTTGATTTTTGAAAAACCTGAAAGCTAGTACATGAACTAGTGTAGCCTACAAAATGAAACAGTTCTCAAATTTGGTTAGGCCATCTTTCTCAGTTAAGTGAGTTCCACTATTTTAGGTACTTATGAAACTGGAATCGCCCCGAATAGCGCAGCCTTTGCGATTAGCACCAACCAACCAATCTATTTGCAGCTTACAGTTGTCTTCGTCTCGAAAAACAACCTCTTCGTTCGAATGCTTTTTACTGAATCAAACACTACACCTATGTTATCAGAACTTAATGGCTCAAGTGGCATGTTCCCCTAGTTATTTGGAGATTTGTGTCTTGCCGTAGCTCCTCATCAACTTCCTAATGGGAAGGGAAGGATAAAAGGAACATGGAAGGGAATTGGGATTTGGGTGAGGTGGGAAAACAGCACAAAACATAAAGAGATAAATCGTCCTGCATCCCTGAAAGGATGCTGAACGATCTCCAGGTTGCACGGTTGATAAAACCTCCAACCACCGAGAGGCCTTCGAGATTTTACAAAAGCGACACTATTCTGCATTCCTTGAATTAATTTAACACTTTAGAAGACAAAATACCTTATTTTCATATATAGCTAATAAATGACTTCAAGGATGGCTTTTATCGTATCAAAGAACGCTCACTGGCAACTCTTTACAAGCTTGAATCAGTGCCATCAAAGAAAGACGGATATCATCGCAACAACAAAAACCCGGCATGGCTTATTTAACATAGAATTGACACCAGTGCGAGAGTGAATTTCTCTCGATGACATTTCTGAGAATCAAAGGTTAGCACGCTGCTGTGGGGGTCCTCTCTGAAGCAACAAACGGTCGCTTATTCTCGTTTCGCGATCCGATTCTATACAGGCAGTTGATAATTGCGATAGAATCATTTTACTATTGCCGCTTATTCTAACTATGTGCATATAACCTTTGTATAAGTTGTGTCTATGAAAATGTCTGTGAATGCTCCACACAAGGGTTTTGAAATATTGTAACCTAGTATGGGAATCATCAAGTCGAATTATCGATTCGATTTTCTGCTAGAAATTGTCAACTTGCGATTCTCTCTTGGGAAGTTCTGTCAAATTTTCGGCAATCACCAACACTGAATGACTTACATGATACGAGTATTTTCAATAATAAACCCAATGTTTGAACATAATTTTTAAAAAATTTAAAAAAATATCTCCTCCGCTTTTTTTTGATAAACATGCTCGAACATATTTTCTGTCAATTACAAGAAACGGTTTTTTTTCGATTGGCTCAATGTTAGATATAGCAGTTTAAAAATAACCGATTTTAGAACTAGTTTTGCTCATAACTTCGGTTCAGAAAACGCTACCTGAATGCGCCAGTCATTAAAAAATGGGGTTTAACAAACTCTGAAAGATGTTCAAAGATACCTAAAGGGGCTGTCCATAAAAGACGTCACGCATTTTGTGACAATTTTTGACTCCCCACCCTCCCTTTGTCACAAATTGTCACTGCAACAAAGACCCCCTCTCTCCCCTATGTCACATGTCTCGAATTCAAAATAAATAAAATTCAGCTCAATACACACTTAATGTGTATGACACTTCATACAAATATAAGGGAAAAATTGATTTATTACATTCTGTCATTAAATTTAAAAAAATCCCTAAAACTACAACGCCATCGAAATTATTTTAATAATATAAACAAATTTCAATTAAATTACATTACAAAAGTATTTGATTGGAATTGATGAAACATTTAAATCTTCTGTTTCAATCCTCCTAGGGGTACACAGATATATTATTTCTTTAGCTAAGGAGTAATATTTCCTTAGTGTAGCATACAGGGCTGAGAAAATAAAAATCAAAACCTCATCAAATCGAGATAACTGCCGGAGAAGATCGTTTGTGATCTTTGCCAATAAAGATCACTTCTGATCTGATCTTTTCAAGATCAGTTGACCACTTATCTTTAAATCACATCAATCAAAATCGGTACTCATCTTCCGTCACACAAAATCGGTAGTGATTTTGAGCTAAAATGATTCTTTTTTAAATGTATTTTTATTCAGGCCTATTTGCGTACAAACTTTACGTGGCCGAATTAGCCGATTTTTCAAATAATGCATTTTTTGAAGTGGATCTCGTTGTCACTCTTTTTCTAGGAGGAGAGGAGCTTCCATTTCCCTCCTGCGAGGGTTGAGGGGCACTTTGTTCGTGACTCGTCTCGTCATCCATTGCCGCATCGGTGGTTTTGTTGTTGATTTCCGTCTTCTTTTCGTTTTCCTTGATGTTCGCAGTCTTGAGCTCGTTGCTAGTTACTGTAGATGCGCCTTGTTGTACATTGGTTGCAGTTGCTGGTTGGTTTGATGGTGAAACAGGAGTACTGCGCTCACTAGTTTCCATTGTTGAACGGTTGACCTTGTCTTTGGTTGAAGATGTCCTTTTCGCAGTTTCGGTGCAAGGTTTACCGTAGTGTGCAGGTTGTTCACAAAACTGGCAGTTGGCCAGCTTATTTTCATAGGTAATCAGCGTTTTAAGCGGATATGTCCCACCTTGACCACAAATGATGTAAGATGGAATTGCCTTACGAAGTTGCATACGTACCACTCGCACGCCATTCCGGATGCCGGGGAAAAATTCCGCCATACTTCCCTTTCGATGGAAAGGATTTCACCATACCGCGACATATTATCCCGAACGAATTTATCGCTGGCCTGCGGAGGAAGATCATGCACGCGTACTTCTATGGCATTGTTCACCATGTGCACAGGGATTTTCTATATAATGTTATCACACTCAACGCTGTGCACCTCATTGTTAACCGAAGCGAATGGAATTGCATCTCTTTCACGTTTAAACATAATGTACACACAGTTAGACGCTTTGTTAAATTGAATCTCACTTACATTATTAGCGTCTAGATGCATTCGTTCTTTAGGTAAGATTTCAATTTCATTTGCTGCTGGTCTAACTATGCAACGGTCTTGTAGGCCAAGATTCAGGCTTTGTTGAATCGTATTTGATCATTCCGTACACTCTATTGTTCATTGTACTGTATTGTCTTTATTTCTGTTGTTTCGACCATAAATGATTTTCGACTGTGTCGTGTGAGATGCGAGCACGAACTCTAAAATGATTCTTTATTCATGTAAGTTCAATCATTGGATGATTCGATCATTTTTTATCTTGCTGGAGGAAAACCACATATGATCAAGATAAGACATGACATGATCTACGTCTGAAATCGTAGATCCCCCGCTTAGGGGTGTGAAAATTAGTAACAACAGCAATCCTACAGGAATTTGTAACTAAAAATAACGCGTGTCAATGAGACTTTTCCAAAATCATGAAACATTGTCAATTTTGTATCTTTGGGAAATGCTCTTTTAACACTCCTTATCAACAGAGTTGGGGAAAATACCGGTTTCGTTACGGCACAGTTTACGCAGTTTCAACATACTTACTTACTTTCATTCCTTCAGTTGTAGACCACGCGGGTCTCTGCTGTATACAGGAGACGTCTCCATTCAACTGAATTCATGGCTGTTCGCCGCCAGCCTCGGTAGCTGCGAAGGGTTCGCAGGTCGTCCTCAATTTGATCGCTTGGCCTCAGCTTTTAGTCCGATGTACGTACCTTCCATCTTCTCAAAGTTGTGTGCTATAATGTCAATCATCAGCGAAACTAAGTAACTGGACGGACTTTCTGAAAATCGTGCCACTCGTGTCTATCCTCGCTCTTCTTATCACACCCTCCAAAGCAATGTTGAATAGCAGACACGAAAGGCCATCACCTTGCCGTAGCCCTCTACGAGTTCCGAAGGGACTCGAGTTTATCCCCGATTCTCGAACAACGCACATCACTCGATCCATCATAGCCTTGACCACTCGTATCAGTTTATCCGGGAATCCGTAGTCGTGCATGATTTTCCATAGCTGATCTCGATCGATTGTGTCGTAGGCTGATTTGAAATCGATGAATAAGTGATGTGTGGGCACATTGTATTCGCGGCACTTTTACAACACCTGGCGGATGGCGAACACTTGGTCCGTGGTAGCGCGTTCGCCCATAAATCCAGCCTGATATTGTCCCACGAATTCGTTTGCAATCGGTGAAAGTCCATGGCATAAGATTTGGGAGAGTACCTTGTAGGCGGCGTTCAATAGAGTGATCGCGCGGTAATTGAAGCAATCCAGCTTGTCGCCCTTTTTGTAGATGGGACACATGATTCTTTCTATCCATTCCTCCGGTAAAATCTCATTCTCCCATATCTTAGTAACGACCCAGTGCAGTGCTTTAACTAGAGCATTACCACCGTGTTTTAGTAGCTTGCTTGGTAGTTAGTCAACGCCAGCGGCCTTCTTATTTTTCAACCGACTTACCTCCTCCTCGATTTCTTGGAGGTCTGGGACCGGCAGTCTATCGTCCTCCGCACGCGTTCCCAAGTTCTTTACCGCGCCGCCTCTATCGTATTCCATCACATCGCCATTAAGGTGCTCGTCAAAATACTGCCGCCACCTCTCGATCACCTTACAGTGGTTCGTGTAAAGATTCCCGTTGGTGTCCTTGCACATATCGGCCTGTGGCACATGGCCTCTGCGCGAACGGTTCACCTTCTCGTAGAACTATCTTGTGTCATTAGCACGGAGCAGCTGTTTCATCGCTTCGCGATCTCGATCTTCCTGTTGGCGCTTTTTTCTACGGGATGCCGAGTTTAGTCTTTTCCGCGCCTGTCTGTATCGCTCCTCGTTTGCTCTCGTCCGGTGTTGCAGCTTGCTCGCCCAAGCTGCATTCTTCTCGGCCACTAACTGTTCACATTCGTCGTCGAACCAGTCGTTCCTTACGTTCGGAGCCGCCGTACCCAGCGTTTCTGATGCAATGTTTTCTACAGCAAATCGGATGTCTCTCCGGCCATCTTCAAGAGTAGCTGCACCAAGCTGCTCTTCCGTTGGTAGTGCCACTACCAACTGCTGCGCGTAATCTTGAGCTACTCCAGCATCCCGAAGCCGCTCGATATTGAACCGTGAAGTTCGGTACTCACCGTCTAAAGTTTTGAGCGCATGCATACAGCAACCAAGTAGTGGTCCGAATCTATATTCGCACTGCGGTAGGTGCGAACATTGTTGATTTCCGAGAAAAAATATCCATTAATCAAAACGTGGTCGATTTGGTTTTCGGTTTGTTGGTCAGGTCAGGTCTCCAGGTAGCTCTGAGGATATCCTTGCTTGGAAAGAAGGTGCTACCATTCCTCGGTTTCCTAGGTTCAACATATATTCTCGTTTGATGCATCCCATGTTCGATTTCACAACCGTTGTTTCATTCGCAATGAAATGAATACAGGATAAGAGAAATAAATGCTAGATGAAAGTTTCATTATGATAATAAGTTTGGATTGTAATCACATTGATATTGTTAATTTGACAGCATTCTATACGCAATAACAATGCTCCATGCAAAATTAGTTTGAAAATATATTTCACACCACATAGTGATTAGAGCGACAAAAGACTTTATTTTACTTCCAGCTGGTTGATGCTGATGATGATGTTTATGATGATGCACTATTTTGATTAAACTAAAAAAACGCTTTTTGACATGAATCTAATTTATGGAAGTAACAAGAGCACAAGGTTTGAGCACAAAGCAGGCGCGTTTGAATTGCCATAGCAAAACCTGCACTCCTCCAGAGTAGATGTGAAGAGTGAATAAAAATCAAAATAAAAACAAATTTTACCAACATATCTTGTCTTGATGTTCCTGTGCTGTCATAGCAATACTTCATATTTTCTTGATATTTCATCGAAGGAATCTTCTTAATAGATTAGACAATATATATTTAGCATCAAGATTTGTTATTATATCATTTTTCGTTATTGATGAGGCATGCCAATTTCATTAAGTACAATTGGTCCAGTAATTCCTTTTTCAAATAGAATACAATTGCATAAACTGCATCAGAATCAAATAAGAGAAATTCCTATGATATACTATTCTCAATGCTAGAAATTACTGAAAAATTCGTCTTCTATAAATGTTTTGCTCTTGCTTTGATGTTACAATGGCAGAATTTTATATTTTGTTGCTATTTTCTCATGCAGACTTTTGAATGATTTTCGATATTTTAACTCTTATTTCAAACTAAATAATGTTATTTTCTACCATTGAGATGTTTGTTTTTAATAATTGGTTTGCAAATCACTTCTACCCGGGCTGTTACTTCTGTATTCAAGCTAAAGAGGGTAAATTTATCAGCTGCATGACATGCTTTATGATTGAACATGTTTTTCTTATCATTATAATTATTGATAATCACAGCATATATGTAATATTATTGGCTGGTTTTATTGATATTAGTCCGCCAACATGGTTTTGCTGAATGAATTTTAAATACATCAAGAAGCAGGACACTTCGATGCGACCGGCCAAACAAACTTTTCGAAATTCTTTTATTCTTTGTGTGGTTATTATCCACATCTGCTTACTACCTATCATTAGATTTCCGAAAGTTAAAAAATCCCTAATTCCAATCGATTGGTGCACCCAAACTCATATACATTGACTAAAATTGTCAGTGCATAACGTAAGTTAAACCGTGTGACGGCATCTTTTTTACCTTTTTATATATATATAAAACGTGATTAATCCACCTAGCAGTGAGATGATACCTTTTTTTATCAATCCGCATGTGTTTTTTGCATGAATATTCTTCGGTGTTTAAGTTTTCATTACATTATTTTAATGACCGTCGTTTTAAGCGACAATTTGAGATTGTAATCACTCATTACTCTGTAATGTCGAAACTGCAAATACAATCGAATTTAAATCTAGAAGTGTGATAATCGATTAAACATGCCATGATATGTAAGTTCCACTTTAGAGTTTACGGTAATTTAAGGTACTTCAAGAGCCGGAACCAGCATAACCCAAACCGATTCGTTTGGCCATATGACGAATAAATTACAGTTTTGAGTACAACTTTGAAGCCTAATTGGATAAAATTCATTAATTTTTGTATGTGTTTATAAAATTAATGATTTTGTATATAAGTTTATTTTAATTTGAATTTTTGTTTCTGAAATTTTATTAGGCTTTTTTAGAGAAAACGATTGAGCTTTGAGAAACGATTTTATACTGGAACCGGAATTCTAAAATCGGTATGGCCGAAGTCAGATAAATTCACCTGAATAGCTGTATAGTTTACATTTGTTTCAAAATATTTGAAAATCAGTGAAAACATCTTTGAGAAATCATAGCACGAATTAAATTTTTAGGTGCCTTCTGAATCGACAACTGAATACCACTAAAACTGAAAAAAGTTAATTTTTTTTATCGACTATCCAAATCTGCTAACCCGATAAACCTGATTAATTTATGTGGAATAGACATTTTTATACTAATCACCATGTATCTCCGAAACCGGAAGTTGGATCTGACTGAAGAGCAAGATGTTTTAAAGAATCTTGAAACTTTTCATTTGCATCTTAGATGATTCTTAGATTTCATTTGAATCTTATATCGGTTCAGCCATCTACGAGAAGAATGAGTTACACAACTTTGATTTCGTTTCATATATCATCCTATAGTTCCGGAACCAGAGGTCGGAACCAAACATAATTCAGGAACTTTGTTTGGGAGCATACGATTTTTCGTATGAATCTGAATTTGTAGAAAAGAAATTTTCAGAGAAAATTGAGTGAAATTATTTGTCACACACGCATTTGCTGATCTCGACGAACTGATTCGAATGGTATATGGATGTTATGTTCTTCCAGCATTTATTGCTGTAAGTAGTTTAAAACAATATAATTAAAAAAAAATCTGCCATCATCTGGTTTATATATGTCATATTCGAACGATTATGTTGCCAAAAACGAGCCGTGCTAAAATCGGTCCGGGGCAAATTGTCATGAAAAAGGATGCTGTACACAGTCTTTTTGGTACTTAGAAACAATTGTATGTCACAGTATAAAAAAACGTGTTTTCCGTTGCTCCCAAGCATTTCTTTGCCAGACAGCGTTCAAGACTTCTACTGCTGGAATAAGGGGAAAAGTCGTTTACACAAAAATTTCGGTATCTCCGTTGAAAATGGATGGATTTTAACAATCTATGGCTTGTTGAATATGTATTACCGTGCGGAATCTAAGTCTGAAAACATATTCTGTTTTCAAGGTCAATTGTGACAGATACAGTCAAAAAGCTGAAAATTTGGACATAAAACTTCGAATAACACAAAAAGTAAAAATCCGATCTCAAAACCATTCAATAGCGTTTTGGGTGACGGGGAGACCTTTCATTTGCGACTAGTTTGATCAAAATCGGTCCAGCCATCTCTGAGATCTCGACCTCTTAGTTGACAACACACATACAGACACACACACACATACACACACACACAGACATTTGCTCAGTTCGTCGAGCTGAATCGATTGGTATATGTCATTCGGCCCTCCGGGCCTCGGAAAATTTTTCAAAAGTTTGAGCGAATTCTATACCTATTTTTTATATATATAAAAAAAGGTAAAAAATAGGTATAGAATTCGCTCAAACTTTCGAAAAATTTTCCGATGCCCGGAGGGCCGAATGTCATATACCAATCGATTCAGCTCGACGAACTGAGCAAATGTCTGTGTGTGTGTCTGTATGTGTGTTGTCAACTAAGAGGTCGAGATCTCAGAGATGGCTGGACCGATTTTGATCAAACTAGTCGCAAATGAAAGGTCTCCCCGTCACTCAGAACGCTATTGAATGGTTTTGAGATCGGATGTTTACTTTTTGAGTTATACGAAGTTTTATGTCAAAATTTTCAGTTTTTTGACAGTATCTGTCACATTTGACCTTGAAAACAGAATATGTTTCCAGACTTAGATTTCGCTCGGTAATACCTATCCAACAAGCCATAGATTGTTAAAATCCGTCCATTTTTAACGGAGATATCGATATTTTTGTGTAAGCCTTATTCCAGTAGAAGGAATGTTGAGCGCTGTATGAAAAAGCAATGCTTGGGAGCAACATGAAACACGATTTTTTGTACTATTACATATAATTGTTTCTAAGTACCAAAAACACTGTGTACAGCATCCTTTTTTATGACAATTTGACTCGGACCAATTTTAGCACGGTTCATTTTTGGCAACATAATCTTTCGAATATGGCATATGTAAACCAGATGATACCAGCATTATCGAGTTTGAAGTAATTCCATAATTATATTGATTTAAACTATTTACAGCAATAAATGCTGGAAGAACATACCATATACCATACGACTCAGTTCGTCGAGATCAGCAAATGCGTGTGTGACAAATAATTTCACTCAATTTTCACGGAGATGGTTAAACCGATTTCTACAAACTCAGATTCATATGAAAAGTCGTATACCCCCAAACAAGGTTCCTGAATTACGTTTGGATCCGACTTCTGATTGCAGAACCACAGGATGATATGTGAAACGAAATTAAAATAATGCAATTAATTTTTCTCGTAGATGGCTGAACCAATCTAAGATTCAAATGAAATCTAAGAATCATCTATGATTCAAATGAGAGGTCTTAAAATCCTATACAACCTCTTACTTTTTAGTCAGATCCGACTTCTGGTTTAGAAAATGCAGGGTGATTAGTATAAAAATGTCCATTTCACATAAATTAATCAAGTTTATCGGGTTTGCAGATTTGGATAGTCGATTACCAAATAAATTTATTTCAATTTGAGTGGTATTCGTTTTTGGATTCGGAATGTACCCCCAAATTTTAATTCGCACTACAATTTCTCAAAGATGTCTACACACTGCTCAGGTGAATTTAACTGATTTCGGCTACACCGATTTTAGAATTCCGGTTCCAGTATCGAATCGATTCTCAAAGCTCAATCATTTTCTCAAAAAAGACCAAATCGAACTTCAAAAACAAATATTACAGGACTTAAGGTCCCATACAAAATTGGTGAATTTTATCCGATTCTGGAATTACAGATGATGAGTTTATAAATTTCATGTAAATTGTTTGGCGTAATAATTTATGGCCATTCGAATCATTTTGGGCTATGCTAATTCCTGAATACCGGCTCTGGAAATACCATAAATAATGACGAAAAACTCTAAAGTGGAACTTACTTCGACATCTCATGGAATGTTCAATCGATTGTCGCACGCTAAAATTGAAATTCGATATGTTTTGCAGTTTCGGCATTACAGGGTAATGAGTGATTAAAATCTCAATTTGCCGTTTAAAACGACGATAATTAAAATAATGTCATGAGAACTAAAACACCTAAGAATATCCATGCAAAAACACATGCGTATTGATAAAAAAAGGTATCATCTCACTGCTAGGTGGATTAATCACGTTTTTTACTCATAAAAGGCAAAATTTATTAATTTCGCTAATTTACTGGCCTCTCCGTGCACTTTTGCTGATCACAACAGAAATGATTTTCTGCATCATTCATTTCTCGAATTTACAAGAAGAAGCTTTTACATCAACACATCCACGTTTTCCTATAGAATGTAAACGTTTATTGTGGAAATTTTTTCAGGAAATAGGGCAAACCAGTAATATAATTAGGTATTTCAAAAATGCGCTCATTGAAAATATTGGACGTCACATTCCAACAACCCTCTCCCCTTCCGCCTGTCACAAAAGGTCCCCCCTCCTCCTTGCGGCGTGACGTCTTTTATGGACAGCCCCTTAATACGAAAAGAGAAAAATATAAATGCTAGAACAAAAACGTGCTTAATCCGCCTAGCAGTGAGATGATACCTTTTTTTGTCAATCCGCATGTGTTTTTTGCATGAATATTCTTCGGTGTTTCAGTTTTCACGACATTATTCTAATGTCCGTCGTTTTAAGTGGCAATTTGAGATTTTAATCACTCATTACTATAATGTCGAAACAGCAAATCGGATCGAATTTGAATCTAAAAGTGTAACAATCGATTAAACATTCCATGATATGTTGAAGTAATTTCCACTTTAGAGTTTAGGGTTATTTAAGGCACTTTCGGAGTCGGTATTCAGGAACCAGCATAACCAAACCGATTCGTATGGCCATATGGCGAAAAAATTGTAATATTTTTGAGTCCAACTTTAAAGCTTTTCGGGATTTTCATCTTCTATATCGCTTTGAATTTTAAAAATTCATCATCCTACAATTCCAGAATCGGAAGTCAGAATTGGATCAAATTGGATTTATTTTAATTTGAACTTTTGTTTCTGAAATTTGATTTGGCTTTTTTGAGAAATCGATTGAGCTTTGAGAAACGATTCGATACAGGAACCGGAATTCGAAATTCGGTGTAGCCGAAGTCAGACAAATTCACCTGAGTAGCTGTATAGTTTACATTTGTTTCAAAATGTTTGAAAATCAATGTAGACATCTTTGAGGAATCGTAGTGCGAATTAAATTTTTGGGTGCCTTTCGAATCGAGAACTGAATACAACCAAAAATGAAATAAGTTTATTTGGTTATCGACTATCCAAATTTGCTAACCCGATAAACTTGATAAATTTATGTGAAATAGACATTTTTATATTAATCACCCTGTACCTTCGAAACCGGAAGTTGGATCTGACTGAAAAGCAAGATGTTTTATAGAATCTTAAAACTTTTCATTTGAATCTTAGATGATTCTTAGAATTCATTTGAGTCTTAGATCGGTTCAGCCATCTACGAGAAAAATGAATTACACAATTTTAATTTCGTTTCACATATCATCCTGTAGTTCCGGAACCAGAGGTCGGAACCAAACATAATTCAGGAACCTTGTTTGGGAACTTTTCACATGAATCTGAGTTTGTAGAAAACGGTTGAGTCATCTCCACATTTGCTGATCTCGACGAACGGATTCGAATGGTATATGGGTGTTATGTTCTTCTAGCATTTATTGCTGTAAGTAGTTTAAATCAATATAATTATGGAATTGCTTTCAACTCGAAAATTCTGCCATCATCTGGTTTAAATATGGCATATTCGAACAATTATGTTGCCAAAAATGAACCGTGCTAAGATCGGTTCGAGGCAAAATATCATACTGTACACAGTCTTTTGGGTACTTAGAAACAAATGTATGCATTTCTTTGCCAGACAGCGCTCAAAACTTCTAGTGCTGGAATAGGGGAAAAAGTCGCTTACACAAAAATGTCTATAACTCCGATAAAAATGGACGGATTTTAACAATCTATGGCTTGTTGGATAGGTATTACCGTGCGAAATCTAAGTCTGAAAATATATTATGTTTTCCAGGTCAAATGTGACAGATACTGTCAAAAACCTATTTTAATCCACATAGTGGTGTAATGATGCCTTTCTCATATTACTCATTACATCATAAATATAATCGTGAAATTCGCAAAAAACAACTGTTTATTGAATAGAAATAGGATAATTTGTTCGGACCTAATCTCACAAACTCTATAAAACCTGTTTACCCTGTAGTTTCCGGAACCGAAAGTAGTATCCACAACAAATTAAGGAATTACGTATGAAACTGTAAGACTTTTCTTTTGAACCTATAAGTTTGCGAAAATCGATTTGGAAATCTCCAAGAAAAGTAAGTGAGATCCTTTTTGCAGTTTTTGATCACTATTTTCAATTCTTCCGAAACCGGATTCAGATAAACGGAATAGCCGAAGTTACCAACAAATATGCTCTATTTCGATTAAACCAATTAAACGAAATCTAACAAATGAAACGAACCAGCGTTTCTGTCACTTCTGCATATGTAAGTCAAGCTGAACAGCGTGAATTAGCAGCATAAAACATGTAGTAAGTTTATTATTATTATTATTATTATTATTATTATTATTATTATTATTATTATTATTATTATTATTATTGTTATTATTATTATTATTATTATTATTATTATTATTATTATTATAACAATAATAATAATAATAATAATAATAATAATAAACTTACTACATGTTTTATGCTGCTAATTCACGCTGTTCAGCTTGACTTACATATGCAGAAGTAACAGAAACGCAGGTTCGTTTCATTTGTTAGATTTCGTTTAATTGGTTTAATCGAAATAGAGCATATTTGTTGGTAACTTCGGCTATTCCGTTTATCTGAATCTGGTTTCGGAAGAATTGAAAATAGTGATCAAAAACTGCAAAAAGGATATTAATAGGATTAATACATTAAAGTTAATACTGTCTTTAAAGTTACTGTGAAATTTCATCCGGATCCGACTTCCGGTTCCGCAGTTGCAGGGCGATGAGTGTCAAAGTTTTCAAATCGCCATATAGAGTGACAATATATACAACACCGAAAGAAGAAGAAAACACAAAACGAACAAGGCGTGCTTTGTTCTATTTCGTATACGTTGTGTAGTGATGTCAATAATAGTAATTATTATTATTATTATTATTATAATAATAATAATAATAATAATAATAATAATAATAATAATTATTCTTATTATTATTATTATTATTATTATTATTTGTGTTTTCTTCTTCTTTCGGTGTTGTATATATTGTCACTCTATATGGCGATTTGAAAACTTTGACACTCATCGCCCTGCAACTGCGGAACCGGAAGTCGGATCCGGATGAAATTTCACAGTAACTTTAAAGACAGTATTAACTTTAATTCAAATCAAGATTTGTGACAATTGGTTCAAGCATCGCAGAGAAATCGAAGTGAATTTAGTTTTAGGAGTTTTCCTTCTCCACTTTCGGTGCTCTCGGAACAGGAATAGAGGGGACCAGTAGTGCCGAATTAAGTTTTTATGCCCACAAACTAACAAGCTCTGCAAACTAGAAGAATTTATCGGACAGTTTTGTGGGATTTGTACAAGTCCTTGTGTGTGTATGTGTATGTGTGTATGTAACAAAAATATGCACTCACTTTTCTCAGAGATGGCTAAACCGATTTTCACATACAAAGATTCAAATGAAAGGTCTCATAGTCCCATAGTCTGCTATTGAATTTCATTCCGATCCGACTTCCGGTTCCAGAGATATAGGATGATATGCACCAAAAAAGTGAAAATAATATGCACTCACTTTTTTCAGAGATGGCTGAACCGATTTTCACAAACTAAGATTCAAATAAAAGGTATTATGGTCCCATAGCTTGCTATTGAATTTCATTTGAATGTGACTTCCGGTTCCGGAGTTATATTGTAATATGTGAAAATTTGAGAAAAAGTTTACACTCAATTATCTCTGGAACAACTCAACTACGGTTTCGGAACTAAAGCGTGATAAGTGGAAAATTACCAATTGTGTGTGTATGTGTATGTGTGTATGTAACAAAAATATGCACTCACTTTTCTCAGAGATGGTGTGTGTATGTGTATGTGTGTATGTAACAAAAATATGCACTCACTTTTCTCAGAGATTGCTAAACCGATTTTCACATACAAAGATTACATACACACATATACATACACACATATACATACACATACAATTACACATACACACACATACACACACAGGGAGCCAACTCCAACCCATGGGGCGATGCCTACAGGATGGTGATGGCCAAAACGAGAGGGGCGCTAGCACCCCCTGAACGTAGTCCGGCGAGGCTGAAGGAAATCATAACGGTTCTCTTTCCCCACCACGACGCGTCCCCCTGGCAGCCAGCTCCGCTACCAGCGAATGAAGTCGTAAAGGTGACGAACGAGGAGTTGCTCACTGCGGCGAGATCACTCGATACAAAGAAAGCCCCGGGGCCAGACGGTATCCCGAACGTGGCTCTAAAGGCGGCTATAATGACAAAACCGGACATGTTCAGGGAGGTCATACAGAGATGTCTGGACGAGCGTATGTTCCCAGACATTTGGAAAAGACAAAGGTTGGTACTATTACCGAAACCTGGGAAACCCCCAGGGGATCCTTCGGCGTATAGACCAATCTGTCTGATAGACACTGTGGGTAAGCTCCTTGAGAAAATCATCCTCAACAGGCTAGCCCCCTTCATAGAGGAGGCAGGAGGACTGTCCGGTCAACAGTACGGGTTCCGCAGAGGCAGGTCGACGGTGGACGCCATAACATCGGTGGTAACCACGGCGGAGGTAGCTATACAGCGCAAACGACGAGGGATCCGCTACTGTGCGGTAGTAACGCTAGACGTCAAGAACGCGTTCAATAGTGCTTGCTGGGCAGACATTGCTGATTCCCTACTTCGACTAGGAGTACCGGAAGGGCTGTACAAGATTCTGGAAAGCTACTTCCAGAACCGAGTATTGCTCTATGAGACCGACGAAGGCACACGTAGCACTCCAATCACGGCTGGAGTACCACAGGGATCTATCTTGGGCCCGATCCTGTGGAATATAATGTACGATGGAGTACTGAGGTTGAGGCTCCCTCCGGGTGTCAAGATAGTCGGGTTCGCGGACGACGTCACGCTGACAGTCTACGGCGAATCCATCGAAGAGGTCGAACTGAGTGCATCACACTCAATCTGCTTGGTGGAGGACTGGCTGCGTAGCAGGAAACTGCAACTCGCGCACCACAAAACAGAAATGATGGTGGTAAACAACCGCAAATCGGAACAGGAGGCGCTGGTACATGCCGGAGATTGCGTGATCCCCTCCAAGAGATCACTGAAGCAATTGGGTGTGATGCTTGACGACAAACTCAGTTTCAGCAAGCACGTTGAATACGCCTGCAAGCGCGCATCAACAGCGATCGCGGCGCTCTCTCGTTTGATGGCCAACAGCTCGCCTGTGCGCTCCAGTAAACGAAGGTTACTGGCAGGAGTGGCAGTTTCGATCCTCAGGTACGGCAACCCGGTATGGGCGTCGGCACTGAATGTGGAACGCAACGTACAGATGCTGGAGAGTACGCATAGACTGATGTGTCTTCGCGTAATCAGTGCATACCGCACTGTATCGAGGGATGCGGCCTGCGTGGTTGCAAGCATGATGCCTATCAGTCTGATAGTAAAGGAAGACGCGGAGCGCTACAGCATGCGAGGAGACAGGAACGCCCGTAGGGCCTCCAAAGCCGCTTCTCTACGCAGATGGCAACAAGAGTGGGACAGCTCAACCAAGGGCAGGTGGACACATCGGCTCATACCTAGGGTCTCGAGCTGGTTAGATAGACCTCACGGAGAAGTGAACTTCGGCCTGACGCAATTCCTCTCAGGCCACGGGTGCTTCAGATGCTACCTCCACAGGTTCGGCCACGCGACATCCCCTGTATGTCCTGGCTGCCCAGACGAGATCGAGACGGCTGAACACGTCTTGTTCGCATGTTCCCGTTTCGCGGCTCAAAGGAGTGAGCTACTGGAGGCATGCGGCAGGGACACCACACCGGAAAACCTGATCCAGAGAATGTGCCACTGCGTAGAGAACTGGAACGCAGTGTCGACCGCGGCATCTCAAATTGCGGGAATATTGCAGCGGAAATGGAGTGCGGATCAACAACAGGTCAGCCGCGTACCGTAGCAGGCTCAAGAGGGATCAGCGAATAAACGTCGGTCCGGGAGAACCTTCTTCGTCGGGAAGCTCTTCGTCGGAGTAGTCTAGATCCATCGTCGGGGACTAGACGAGTAGTACGTAAAACTGTTAGGATCGTCGGGGCGCCAGTGAACCGGAAGCTTTCCTCCAACCGGAATCACTGGATCGACCCAGGCATCCTCTCGGTCGGGCGTTGACGGGTATCGAAGGCGTCGGTTTCGGGAGGGCCTCCTTCGTCGGGGAACTCTCCGTCGGTGTAGGCTAGATCCTTCGGCGGGGGCTAGTCGAGTAGCCGCCACAACACCGATTCGAGTCGTCGAGGCGCCAGCGAACCGGAAGCCATGCTCCAACCGGAATCGCGGGACCGACCTCGGTACTCCATCGGGTGTCCTGTGTGGTGTAAGAGACTCGGTGTCGGGAGATTCTCCTTCGCCGGGGAAATCTCCGTCGGAGTAGTCTAGATCCATCGTCGGGGACTAGACGAGTAAATCGTGGAGTAATACCGCTAGGATCGTCAGGGCGCCAGTGAACCGGAAGCTTTCCTCCAACCGGAATCACTGGACCGACCCAGGCATCCTCTCGGTCGGGCGTTGACGGGAATCGAAAGCGTCGGTTTCGGGAGGGCCTCCTTCGTCGGGGAACTCTCCGTCGGTGTAGGCTAGATCCTTCGGCGGGGGCTAGTCGAGTAGCCGCCACAACACCGATTCGAGTCGTCGAGGCGCCAGCGAACCGGAAGCCATGCTCCAACCGGAATCGCGGGACCGACCTCGGCACTCCATCGGGTGTCCCGTGTGGTGTAAGAGACTCGGTGTCGGGAGATTCTCCTTCGCCGGGGAACTCTCCGTCGGAGTAGTCTAGATCCTTTGTCGGGGACTAGATGAGTAGATCATCGCGTGGTACCGATAGGATCGTCTGAGCGCCAGTGAACCGGAAGCCACGCTCCAACCGGAATCATTGGATCGACTTAGGCATCCTTTCGGTCGGGTCGTAGACGCGTACCGTAAGCGTCGGTTCGGGAGGACTTCCCTCGTCGGGGAACCCTCCGTCGGTGTAGACTAGATCTTTTGGCGGAGACTAGTCGAGTAGTTCCGCGACGTAGCATCAGTTTTGGGTCGTCGAGGCGCCAGTGAACCGGAAGTTACCCTCCAGCCGGCATCACTGGACCGACCTCGTCATCCAACTGGTCGATCCCTTGAGAGCAGGATGCTGATCCCCATTCTGCATAAATCTGGGGAGGGTGCTGTGAGCACCAATAGCCTTCCACCCCGAAGTAATACCTAGCGGTGGTGCCGGGGAGGTAGGGTTGGAGATCCAAGGTGTTTTAGTGGGTAGTTCCAATCAACAGTTGGGTAGTCCTGTGGAGAGTCCCACACTCCGTGCGTAAATGCATTTCACCTTGTAAAAAAAAAAAAAAAAAAAAAAAAACACATACACACACAGACATTTGCTCAGTTCGTCGAGCTGAGTCGAATGGTATATGACATTTGGCCTTGGTTAAAAAGTCGATTTTCACAGTGATTGCATAGCCTTTCTGTATGAGAAAGGCAAAAAACCTTGAATCTAAGTATATGAATGTAATGAATGGTATATGACACTTGGCTCTCCGGGCCTCGGTTCAAAAGTCGGTTTTCACAGTGATTGCATAACCTTTCTATACGAGAAAGGCAAAAACGAAAAAAAATAGTTTAAACTAACCGCAAAACTACTTCAGTTTCCGATTCCGGAAGCACAGGAAATAGTGGTCATATTTTCTCAAGTGGATCTCACTTACTTTTTATAGTGATGGTTTGACCAATTTTCATAAATTTAGGTTTTAAAGGAAGGTCCTGTGGCTTTGTACGGATATCCAGAATTTCATCCGGATCCAAAATCTGGTTCCGGAATTATAGGGTAGAGTGTGTTATAAATTTTATACCTCCACGCGGGCGACTAGTTTGATCAAAATCGGTCCAGCCATCTCTGAGATCTCGACCTCTTAGTTGACAACACACCCATACAGACACACACATACACACACACATACACACACACACACACGGACATTTGCTCAGTTTGTCGAGCTGAATCGATTTTTATATGACATTCGGCTCTCCGGGCCTCGGAAAATTTTTCTAAAGTTTGAGCGAATTCTATACCTATTTTTTATATTTATAAAAAAGGTAAAAATCTGATTTTGTGAGGAACACCCTAAGTTGCTCTTTAAAAATAGCTGTAACACTAAAACCATTGCAGATATTACTATGGTGTCCTCAGCAAAGCTGCTCGATATAAGTTTATCTACAATTTTCCCGAAGAAGTCCTCTATCTCAACACATCCGGAAAATAAGTTTTGGATCACCTTAATAATAAGAGACACTCTAATGCCATGTACATCGACATATGGCTTATCTTCACTGATCATTTGTTTTGAAGCCATCATAGCTCTAAAGTATAGGGTTGAACCACAAACAAAGATGGCATTTCACTAGAGTGATACATCAGGGCGTAGGCTTCAATAAAACACTGCGGATACTTTTGCTGCGCTCCACACAAAGAGGAAAGCGCTCTTCTTCTCAGTGTACAAACAGACAAACTTTGAGTGCGTGCTTGTGTTGAACCTTGCTATGAAAAAATTGCAATGAAAACCGAAAATTTAACGATAAATTGTTTTATTTCGCTGATTTTGCATGCCCCACGCTTCTTCTACGCAAACCATATACCAGAGTGCTCACCGGCGTCAACACCTCTGTGAAAGTATCTGCATCCACCTCAGAGAATTTATTATCTCTGCTCTAGCACTTTGGTGCGATTCAGTGGAGGAGGTAAAAGGAAATAAACAAACGCACTCATGATGTGTGCACACTTTATACAACAGTGGTGTATATATGTGAAAGAGAAGAGCTCTCGTTGAAGTTGTCAGTGCGAGGGGAGAAATTTTGCTTGCTCTTCGTCACACAAGAGGCCCACAAATGTTTTTGTCCCCCTAAAATGTGGATCCGGACCACTGTGCAATGCAATTTAACTCGGAAAATTTAAGATTTCCGATCTTTTACGTATTTTTAGAGATTCTACGGCAAATCTAAAACAAAATCAGAATATTAGTAGTTATCAATTGCGTTTGGGTTGTGCATAAAAATTGTTTAGATATTTTGTCCAATACAAAAATATAACTATTTTTGGAGTTTTAGGTTATTTACTAAAATTTTTAACATTTTCAGTGAAACCCAAGTTTCAGTTTTTTTATTGTAAATTTTGTTCATAATGAATTTGGTAATGATTCCTCTATTCTGAATCTAAAAAATGTACATGTCATCGCTTTAATTTTCGAGTTTTTTTTATTTACAAGATATTTTATTCAGGCCTATTTGCGTACAAGCTTTACGTGGCCGATTTAGCTGAGTTTTTAGATAAAATTTTTTTAATGTGGAACACATTTTTGTTTTCTATATAGCGGTGCAAACTATAAACTCAAGAAAAATACACGTAGAAATGTGGTCAGGTTTTGAACAATTACAGCTCAGTCAATTTTATATCATTATATATCATATCATTGAAATGTTGATTAATAGCTAGCAGTGTCCTATTTTGGCTGCAAAAAATCTCCGGCATACCGGATTTCCCTGCCATAGTCGACGGTTTTGAAGAAGTAAGCGATATATCAAAGGGAAAGCAGCGCTCTGATTGGTCAATCGAAGCAAAAGCAAAGCTGTTGGAAGCACGCGAATCTACAAATAGAAGCGAAATTATAGCTAACGTTTCAGTCTTATGCGTAGCTTGCTAGAGGTAGGTTGTTGCTACACAGCAAGACAAAAAGTGCCATAAACGATTTGAAGCTTTTATTGGTATGCTCTGATCTTGCGTCATGCAAGATTGGATGAAATCCCATGTTATGTCGTTTCGCCTGAGAAATTGACAACTACCCCAGGGTAAATTTTGTGTGCATAAGACTAATTTCTAATTTATATAAGATGAACTAGATTGATAATGAGAAATATTTTATCGCTTCAACCGAAATCTCAAAATGGTAAAATGGTAGAGAAACGCTATAAAAATAACTGCTTGCATACAAAACATGAACACAAGCTTGGTGAAGAGAAGCTTAAATATCGATATCCGTATCACAAGCATGTACAAACATTTAATTGTATACATTTGGGCTATTGATGTAATTTCGTCGGCTACGAAACAAATACAAATCACGATAAATTGAGTCTATATTCTGAGTTCGCGTGTTCGGTGTTGATTTCTAATAAGGATCAATCTAAGCAGACTCTTGTGCATTTGTGGATTCAAAAGTGTGACGATTAATTGAACATGTCAATCATTGGAAATTTTGGTTGCCTTGTTCCACATCAACGGCTCGAACAACCCCATGGGGCTGATCCTTGTAGTTTTTGTATTGGATCTCGTTGTCACCCTTTTTCTAGGGGGAGAGGAGCTTCCATTTTCCTCCTGCGAGGATTGAGGGGCAGTTTGTTCGTTGTTCGTCTCGTCATCCATTGCCGTGGTATTGTTGTTGATTTCGTTGCTAGTTGCTGTAGATGCGCCTTGTTGTACATTGTTTGCACTTGCTGGTTGGTTGGATGGTAAGCTGTTAACTGCAACTGGTGTACTTTGTTCTATAAAGGTTACGTTGGATGGTTTCGTTGAAGGGGATACTTCCCTGTTGTTGGTGACTATCACAGACTGAGGTTGCTTGGGGTTGGTGTAAAGGAAGCACCGTTGTCCTTTGGTATAGTTGTCTCCTTGTCCGGTTTATCACATGGCTTACCGTAGTGAATAGCTTTTTGACAATATTGACATGTGGCCATCTGATTGTCATAGGTAACAAGTGATTTGCACGGTATTCTTGTATCCTAACCGAATGTCACATAAGAAGGTATAGGCCTCCTCAAGCGCATGCGTAACAAACGTACGCCATTTAGAATACCGGGGAAAAAATTCTTCCACTTTTATTTTTCGATAGAAAGAATCTCTCCGTATTGGGACATAGTTGCGCGAATATAAGGATCGGGGACGCATGAGGGTAGATCATCCACACGTACTTCTATAGCACTATCTTCCATATATACTGGAATATTGTACTTAATATTTTCATGCTACACATAGTGCACATTATTATTGTCTTTAGCGAATTGAATTGCATCCAACTCTTTATAGAACTGTATATAAACAACATTATTGGTCTTATTGCATTGAAGTAAATGCACACGTTTAATATCAAGATGCATTTGCTCCTTAAGCAAACCTTCAAGTTCTCGTATCGAAGGTCGAATTTTGCACTGTCTGAAGGCAACAATAATTGTATTCTTTCGTACCGGCGGTAGCTTTTGTTCGTTTGGTTCACTCATTTCGAGATCGTTCTATTGTTCACTACACAATACTGTACTTGATTTCTTCTGTCCCGAACGTAAGCGGTTTTGGTTTGTCGACTAACTTGGTTGAGATGTACGAGCGAACTGAATATTTGAGTTATATACAAACATGTGAAAAAAAAAATTAAAAATTCATATATATTTATAAATTCATCGATTTTTTAATGTTTTCTTTTGATTGTGCAGGAATGGAGAGCTAAAATTGTAGCTGGTATCACTAGCAATCGAGATATTTACGATCATTGTAAGAAGTCTCACCTTTTCTTAGGTCATCTATATAGAGTTTTCATTATAACAATGGGTAGACAACCCTATTTTTCGGTTTTTCAATTGCATTTTATTTCTGGAAGCAGTACCTTTCCAATGGTAAACAAATTTTGAAGATCGGTTGACTAACAACAAAGTTAAGACTCGGTAATGTTGAAGTTCTCAATATTCGATTCGCGATGCAGGTGCCGCATGAATGCAGATACGGCACATTTTGAGCTTGAAAAAAAACTTGGAACGGGAAAAATCAGATTTTCATTAGTTTTTCCTAAACTATCGTCAATAATGATATACTTAAAATAATCTACAAACTTCACAAAATACGAGGATGAAAAATTTATCGAAATTGGTCAAGTAACAACTGAGCTATGATAGCTCTAAGTTACCGTTCCAACTTTTTTTGAGGCTTGGTGCTCCGCGTAACTTTTTTAGGCTTGGTATTAGGAGTGTTAAAAGGTCTTATTAGTGTATGGTTGAATGGACCGAATGTCACTATGTACATATCCAGCTTTTGGATGCGGAAGTACCAACAATAGTTATTAAATATAATACAATGTAGGTCACTTTCTTATACATGATTGAATAGATTTTCACTCACTTAAATTCAAAGGTAGTATATCAGTGTAGCAGTATTATGCAACAAAAATCTTCACAACTAAATTCTAAACATTTTTCAATTGTAGTATTTCGGGGAATTTCTGCTGTAATATACAGGAGAAAATGAGAAATACGTCTTTACACCACTAGGTGGATTAAAATTGTTTTTTTTTCGTTTTTATCTCGCCCCTCTAAGTGATGGTATAAAAATTTTTACAAACTTTACCCTATAATTCCGGAACCGAAAGTCGGATCCAAATGAAATTCATAAATTTTGTGTGGGACCATAATACCATTAATTTGAATCAAAGTTTGTTGAAATCGGTCACGCCATCTCTGAGAAATGTAAGTAAGTAAATTTAAATTTAAAACTTTTCTGAAATGTTTGGTATAAACGAGTATCAAAGAGGATAATTCATAAGGCGCGTTTGCCTTTCTCGTATTTTGAAAGCTCATAGCTCAGTGATCTGTGGAAGGATTTATATAATCTAACTACCAATAGAATCGAAATTTTTCAACTTAAACGTGTATAGCAAAAGCATTGAAGTATTTCAATAGTACACTATTGAAAAACCTGTCTCATTTGACCCATGTCAACACCAGCCAATCAGAACGCGTTCTGAGGAAGAGAACAAAATATCTGCTGCTGTACAACAAATCGTTCGAGAAAAATGTTCCGAAAAGTAATGAATATCGTAGTGAGTTCCTCAATTTGGTCCTTCTGAATGCTAGAAACGAATCCTTACAGCATTTTGATAGTTTCTTTCAATAAATTATGCAAATCTGAAATGAAATAATCGACATTAAAATTCTGAATGCGGCTATTTTTATAGCCGTTGGGACCGCCCATCAGTGAGAAAGCTACAAACGAAATCACGTAAAAGAAAGCTCCTAACAAAAATTGAATCAGTTTGGATTCTATCGCCAAAAAGAGCAGATGTATTTTGTGCCGTTTGCAAGCTAGTTTCGCTTCCGATAAGAGCGATTACGTCACAGCTGCCAGTCATTTGCATGGATGAAAAAGCAACGGTGGAGAGCATTACAAAAAATCATCCGTTCTAATAGCTCTACGAGTTTTCTAAAGAACTATTAGAATTTGTTGTTCGCAAATCGAAGGTAAATATCCTCAGTTTAGTGCAAATCTAGAACAGCTTGGTTAGATTTGTGCACTTTTCGCTGTGTGAAATTCACAGTAATCGAGATCAAGTGAAGCCTTCTTTGCTTTTGCGAAAAATGTTCCAGAGTTCGTAGAGAACTACACAATTTGACCCTTCTGGATGCTAGAAATGAATCCCTACAGCATATTGATAGTTTCTTTCAATAAATTATGCAAATCGGAAATGAAATAATCGAAATTAAAAATCTGTATGCGGCTATTTTTATAGCCGTTAGGACCGCCCATTAGTGAAAAAGTTACAAACGAAATCACGTAAAAGAAAGCTCCTAACAAAAATTGAATCAGTTTGGATTCTATCGCCAATGCGAGCAGATGTATTTTGTGCCGTTCGCAAAGCTAGTTTCGCTTCCGACAAAAGCGATTACGTCACAGCTGCCAGTCATTTGCATGGATGAAAAAGCAACGGTGGAGAGCATTACAAAAAATTCATCCGTTCTAATGGCTCTAAAAGCTTTCTGAAGAACTATTAGGATTTGTTGTTTGCAAATCGAAAGGAAATATTCTCAGTTTAGTGCAAATCTAGAATAGTTTGGTTCGATTTTTGCACTTTTCGCTGTGTGAAATTCACAGTAATCTAGATCAAGTGATGCCTAAATGTGGAAAAGGGGAATGCTTGCATAATTCATACAATTGATCAACTAATTGATATTCGGAAGTGTTAAGGAACATCTCAGTTGTTTTCGTATTCACGACATGCAGTTATGTCTCTTACATTCCCCATCCGCCTTTTTAAAACACTTTACCCTATATCTCCAGATCCGGAAGAATTCAGGAATTACTTATGGGACCACAGGACCTTTTATTTGAACCTAAGTTTGTGAAAATCGGTCCCACCATTTATGAGAAAAATTAGAACATACATTTATTTATTTATTTGAAGATTTTACCCCATAACTCCGGAACCGGAAGTCGGACCCAAATAATATTCAGGAATTTTGTATGGGATCACAAGACCTTTCATTTGAATCTAAGTTTCGATTCACCGAAAAAAGTTGGTGCACTTATTTTCCCAATTTTTTGCACATTTTACCCCATAATTCCGGAACCGGAAGTCGGATCAAAATAATATTGAGAAATTTTGTATGGGACTACAAGACCTTGAATCTAAGTATATGAATGTAATGCATGGTATATGACACTTGGCTCTCCGGGCCTCGGTTCAAAAGTCGGTTTTCACAGTGATTGCATAACCATTCTATATGAGAAAGGCAAAAACGAAAAAAAAAAATAGTTTAAACTAACCCTAAAACTACTCCAGTTTCCGTTTCCGGAAGCACAAGAAATAGTGGTTATATTTTCTCAAGTGGATCTCATTTACTTTTTATAGTGATGGTTTGACCAATTTTCATAAATTTAGGTATTAATGGAAGGTCCTGTGGCTTTGTACGGAATTCCAGAATTTCATCCGGATCCGAAATCTGGTTCCGGAATTATAGAGATCAAAACAATATTCAGGAATTTTGTATGGGACTACAAGACCTTGAATCTAAGTATATAAATGTAATGAATGGTATATGACGCTTGGCTCTCCGGGCCTCGGTTCAAAAGTCGGTTTTCACAGTGATTGCATAACCTTTCTATATGAGAAAGGCAAAAACGAAAAACATAGTTTAAACTAACCCCAAAAATACTCCAGTTTCCGATTCCGGAAATACACAGGAAATAGTGGTCATATTTTTTCAAGTGGATCTCACTTACTTTTTATAGTGATGATCCGAAATCTGGTTCCGGAATTATAGGGTGTGTTATAAATTTTATACCTGCACGCAGGCGAAACAGAAAACGTGAAATAATTCTAAATCGGCCAAAAAACTATTCCAATAGGTATTCATTATCAGTAAACGATCAGCTAAACCGGCTCCGGTTAACGTTAATTAGCCATATGGAAGAATGGTCAGAACTTAATCGTGAATATCTCGACTTGTATTAAAGGCAGCAACATAATTCCTTCACCATTTCATCAAAAATATGATCAGGAATTTCGGATAATATTTTGAACAGTGTGAGATAACCACAAACAACTCAAAAATTAAGTTTTCTAAAACTTTGAAAACAACGCGGAAAACTCTTTACTTTTTCTTGGCTTTTTCGCGCAAGGACGACGATTTTGAAGTAGTCAGGCACATATCTTCAACTGAACGTTATAAAAGGGGAACCGTGGTCGAAAATCGATCATTTCTTCTTGTGCGTTGGATGAAAGCAGAGATCGGGGCGAGAAGACGCATTCAAACAGCGGCATCGGAGAGCGCACCTTCTGCGAGGTTAAAAACCTCAAACGCTCAGGTCGTAGTTCTCATTTGCCTTCCGGTCGTCAAGGCGAGAAGACGCATTAAACCAGTTTCGCATCATTTGGCACTGCGAGCGGATGTGTCGGGTTGTACGCAAAGCTAGTTTCAATTCAAGCAAGAACGATTGCATAAGCTGCTGGTGCTTTGCATTGGAGAGAAAGAAAACAAAAAACGAAAATTGGACAACGTTATATAAAATCAGCCGTTCTTATGGCTCCAAATGTTATCTAAAGAACTATTAAGATTACTTCTTTGCAAATCGAAGGTAGAAATCATCAGTTTAGTGATAATACAAAATAATTTGATTTGCTTCGTGCACTTTTCGCTGTGCGAAAATCGTTCGAGATAAATGTTCCGAGCTGTGCTAAATATCGTAGAGAATTCCACAATTTGGTCCTTCTAAACGACAGAAATGAATCTTGATAGTTTCTTTTAATGAAATATGCAAATCCGAAAAGAGATAATCGACGTTAAAAATCGTTCAAAATTTTAGTAGTGAAAAGGGGGAAACTTTCGCAATTCACACAATCGATCAACTATCAATTCAAATTCGAAAGTGTAAAGAAATCGTGTCAGTTTTATTCGTATTCACGACATCCAGTTATGTCTCTGACATTACTTACCCGTACTTTCTTACATGAACAATTGCATTTGCATTAACGAAACGAATTTGAAAACACAAATTGTTTTTATGAACCTATCTTGTAAAATTTTTAAGTTGACTATTCTATATATTTAGAATACTTCAGACTAATAAAATATTAAAATTGATGTTTGAAACCAACCTGTGGATTATGGCTATAGAAATGCATTCATCTTACAAAGGGTTATTGCACTAATAATAATTTCATTCGTGAAGTTACCACGTTATTTTCAGGATTACGCGACTATCAATCAACAAAATATGATAAAATTGGGTGAAATTTTTTTGTTTCGGCTCTGAGAAACAAGATTATGGCATAATTGTGCATAACACTGGTGTTATTACCTTCGCGAATGCACTTTGAATGCACCCAATTTAATCTTATTGAGATACGGAGCTGAAATGAATGGGGATATCATTAACCTACTAATAATAAAATCAAGTTTTCTGAAGCGCGCAATTTCATTTTTTCCTTGCATTTTTATTTCTAGTAATATCTCTATTTCAAATGTATGCATTTCAAATGGATGCTTCAAATCACTTTTTTAGGTCTCTTCAAAGGAAACACATATGCCTTTCCTGTAATCTAGCCATACATACCATATGTTTAGGCTGTATTTAAAACCCAATGGAGACTAGGATTAATAAAATAAGGACAAGAAGATCAGTCGGTGTTGAACAGTCGTTCGAACCGCACGCATATAGCTCTTGGCTCCTGGAAATTTTTTCTGGCTACCTAGAGTTTCATTGATTCAGGGCTTCAGTCTTTTTCAAGGCTACCTGAATAACTAACAGTCTTTTTAAAGACTAACAATTAGTCAGCCAAGGCTATACAAAGAGTGATATTAGAGTGACTAAGTGATACAAAGAGTGATATTAGAGTGACTAAGTGATATTAGAGTGACTAAGAAATTAATCAGCCTTTTTAAAGGCTAGCTATTCAAAGAACTATTATTCAAAATTCCATTCATTTCAAAAATGCCTAAGGCTAAAAATAATTCAATACGGAATAAATCACAATCCGTTATTCAACATTTTTCTAATAACATTCACGATCTTATAGAATCTGAATGTAAAAATAAAAGACAACGGACGGATTTCCCTTCCGTTGATCCTATACCGTCTAACAATATTTACGCGATTCTTCTTGAATCCGATTGTAGCGACATAGAAGAAAATTCTTCAAAAATTCCCAAAATGGACGCTTGTCGTTCTGGGAAGAAACAACAATCTATGCCACCAGTGACGGTGATGATTTCCGACTTCAAAGCATTCCGTACTGAGCTTTCTACTTTTCTCCCGGAAGTAAAAGTCTCATTTCAAATCGGACGAAGAGGAGAATGTCGAGTCTTGGTTGATGGATTGGAAGATTACGAACGACTTATTCGATATTTGTCCGAGAAACTTCATAAATTTTATTCATATGATATAAAATCAGACAGACCCTTCAAGGCTGTCTTGAAAGGCTTATCAAATGATCAAAGTATTGATGAAATTAAAAATGAAATCAAAGAATTGCTTGATTTTGCCCCTTCCCAAGTAATACTTATGAAAAAAGAGCGAATGGTACTTCTAAACCACGCTCTGGAATTACCCATGAACTTTACCTAATACACTTCAATCGAAGTGATGTAAACAATTTGAAAACTTTAGAAAAAGTACGTTTCATTTCCCACATTAAAATTCATTGGGAACATTATAAACGGCATAATCGTATTGCAAACTTAACGCAATGTCGTTGTTGCCAAGGCTTCGGTCATGGAACCAAAAATTGTCATATGGATATACGGTGTTTGAATTGTGGTAAATCGCATTCGAAAGACGATTGTCCAATGAGTGATACCACTGATAAATTTTCATGTTCAAATTGCAATTTATATTTTATCAAATTGCAATTTAATAATTATCCAATTATTTGAAATGTCCTGTCAGGGAAAAAATTTTAAACGCTCGTTCGCTTAGACAACAAGTCAAATCAACGACCTTAAATTTACAGAACATACCTGTAAATCAAAAAACCGTTACAAATGCCACGCCTAATTCTTCTAAGGCACCTATTTCTTCGAATTTAAAACAAAAAACAGGTACGCCTGTCAATTCGTCTTCTAACGAAAACAATTTATTGACAGGTAGATCGACCTCGTCATCATCTTCTTCTAATGTCAGTTTTGCTGGTATATTAGGTAGAAATCTACCACCTATTTCTTCTAATATAAATAATCAAAACACAGGACCGCCTAGCAGTTCATCTTCTAACGAAAACAATTTATTAATAGGTAGACCGGCCAAATCATCTTCTTCTAATGGCAGTCTACCTACAAATATTCCTTCAATGCCATTCGCTTCTTTAAATGAAGTCGATTTAGGCGATATAACTGAAAATAAAATGATCTACCTACAAGATCAACTTTTTCAAATGATCATCGAAATGAATTCGACTTCATCACTTTTTGAAGCATTTCAATTCGGATGGAAATTTGCAAATAATATTATAATGAATTTAAAATTTAACAGTGATGTTAAATAATCATTTGAATATTTTAAATGGGAATGCTCGATCTTTGAAATCGAGTGAAGATGAATTTTATAATTTTCTCGAAGTTCACAAAATCCATATTGCCATTGTGACAGAAACTTTTCTTAAACCAAATGTCAAATTGAAAAGTAATCCACATTATGTGGTTCCTCGATTTGACAGGTTTACTGGAATGGGTGGTGGAGTTGCCATTTTTGTCCAACGGCAAATTAAACATCGAATTTTACCCTCTTTCAATACTAAAGTTATTGAAAGCTTGGGAATCGAAGTTGAAACCATTCATGGAATTTATTTCATCGCTGGAGCATATTTGCCATTCCAATGCACCGGCGAACAATTAAATTTCTTTAAAGGCGATTTGCAAAAACTCATAAGATATCGATCGAAATTTTTCGTAATAGGAGACTTAAATGCTAAGCATGTCCAGTGGAATTGTAGGCAAAATAACAGTAATGGTAAAATACTTCATAATCAACTCTCAGCTGGTTACTTCACAGTTCTTCATCCCTGTAATCCTACTTGTTTCTCTTCCGTGAAAAACCCGTCTGCAATTGATCTGGTTCTAACGGATCAAAGTCACATTTGTAGTGAACCGATTACACATGCTGACTTTGACTCAGATCATCTTCCTGTAACATTCAGACTTTCCAACGAAGCTATAATTAATCCAATTATTTCTATATTCAACTATCATAGAGCTAATTGGTTGGATTACAGATCTCACATTGAAAATCATGTGGATCATGAAAATTCTGCGGACATCGACACAGCAATTGACAATTTGAATCATTATATTATCGAAGCTAGAAATCTTTCAGTTCCCAAAGCTCAAACTAAATTAAATTCTCCTATCATTGATGACAATCTGCAACTGCTCATTCGATTGAAGAATGTTCGTCGACGACAATATCAACGTTCTCGTGATCCTGCTATGAAAAACATAGTTAAGGATTTACAAAAAGAAATTAAACATAGATTTACTCTTTTGCGAAATGAAAATTTCGATAATGAAGTTGAAAAAATTAAACCATATTCTAAACCTTTCTGGAAACTTTCTAAGGTTCTTAAGAAACCTCAGAAACCAATTCCTGCTCTCAAGGAAGGAAATCAAATACTTCTTACAAATGGCGAAAAAGCTCAAAAACTTGCTCAGCAGTTTGAGAGTGTACACAATTTTAATTTGAACGTTGTGAGTCCTATTGAAAATGAAGTCTCACTGAAATATGAGCATATTTCAACCCAAGTGTTATCACACGATGACATTATTGAGACGAATTTTGACGAAACTCAAAAACATGAAGGCTCCTGGTAATGATGGAATTTTTAATATTCTTATTAAAAATCTTCCAGATGTTGCCTTGAGACTCCTGGTTAAAATTTTCAACAAGTGTTTTTCATTAGCTTACTTCCCAAAAAGATGGAAAAACGCTAAAGTAATTCCTATCCTCAAACCTGATAAAAATCCAGCAGAAACATCAAGTTATCAACCAATTAGCTTACTTTCTTCTATCAGTAAACTTTTTGAAAAAAATATCTTGTTGAGAATGATGTTTCATATAAATGAGAATTCAATTTTTTTACCAGAACAGTTTGGATTTCGTCATGAACATTCAACTACTCATCAACTTGTCAGAGTAACGAACATGATAAAAGCAAATAAATCTTCTGGGTTATTCACTGGAGTTGCTCTTCTAGACATAGAAAAAGCATTCGACAGTGTTTGGCACAAAGGTTTAATAGCCAAAAATGTCTGATTTCCAGTTTCCTATTTATTTGATCAAAATGATTCAAAATTATTTAACTGATCGTACTCTTCAGGTTAGCTATCAGAATTGTAAATCTGAATTGCTACCCGTACGAGCCGGTGTTCCGCAGGGTTCGAGCGTAGCTTGTATAATATTTTCACTTCTGATTTTCCAAATCTACCCGTTGGTTGTCAGAAATCGCTATTCTGTGACGACACAAGTCTGTTAGCCACAGGTAGAAATCTAAGAGTGATCTGCAGTCGCCTACAAAGAAGTTTAAATATTTTCAGTGATTATCTGTCAAAATGGAAAATTAAACCAAATGCAGCAAAAACGCAATTAATTATCTTTCCTCATAAGCCAAGAGCTTCTTTTCTTAAACCAAACAATAATCACATTCTCAAATTGAATGGCTTGGAATTGACATGGTCTGATCAAGCTAAATACCTAGGTTTAACGTATGACAAAAAACTCACTTTCAAGGATCACATTGAAGTAATCCAGGCAAAGTGTAATAAATATATTAAATGTTTATATCCTCTTATAAACAGAAATTCTAAGCTCTGTCTAAAAAACAAGTTGTTAATTTATAAACAAATTTTTAGACCAGCCATGCTTTATGCAGTATCAATTTTGATCAAGTTGTTGTTCCACCAGGAAGAAAACGCTTCAAAGGATTCAGAATAAAATTCTGAAAATGATTTTGAAGCGTCCTCCCTGGTTTAGTACAAATGAGTTACACAGACTCACGAATATAGAACCATTAGATGTAATGTCACATAATATTATAAGCAAATTCCGACAAAAATCGATGCAATCTTCAATTGAATCGATTCGCTCTCTGTATTAGTTAGTAAGTTAGTATATAAGTTCCTTTTCCCCATTACAAAATACAAGTAGGTTTAGAATTTTCCCTACACAAAAATCTCAGAATTGCGGAAGCAAATAATGTCCTCATGGTAATAACCAAATCATATTTATAATAGGGCTGAAAAGTCACCACTTGTGGCTGAACACAAAATTTAAATCTTAATAATTTAATTTTAACTCATATTTCAATAAATAGTTATTTAAAAATAAATAAATAAATAAATAAAAAGGACAAGAAGAAATTTGATTTTTTCTTCGAACCTTTTTTCGATATTACTATCTTTAAAGATGTATTTTTATTGAACGATCAGTATTGCATGTTCAAGTCCCTCTATAAAAATCAAATGTCGAGTTTAAAGAAGTCGTTTAGTTCTTCGCTACGTTTCGAATTTTAATGACTCGAAGTGTAAATCATTTTTGTTAAACAGATTTATTTACAGTAAATCACAAGAACAAGAATAATTCAGCGAGAAATCTATAAAGAGTGAGTTGATTTTTAATTGATTCCAGTTAACATGAGAATAAAATATACCCATTGTTTACAAATGGTAAACTCTCTAGCGATCATCATCAGCACAAATAAATTTTCGGAGAATTACATAATTTACTGAAATGAGAAAGCTAATAACAATTTCAGAAAGTCGTCGATAGCTGACCATTTCCCATGTTTTCATGGGAGAAAGTCTGAAGTTTTTACGAACACACTTAAATATATCGATATTGTGGGACCAAAGATGATATTTTTCCAGGCAAGGGCCGACTGGATTAGCCAGTTGTGCGTATTTGGCAAAGATAGAATTATAATATTTTGTTGTGACGGTAGAAAGTATGTAATAGGAGAAAATTGCATCCACACGGATGTGGCGGCATTACAAAACCACCACGTTTTCCACGTTAAACCTTCAGAACAATTTCAATATTACATTTCATTTCATTTCATTTCGACACAATGTAGTTACATTGTAAACGTCTTCTTGAGAATACTTTGTACGGAAACCAGCCATACATCGTAGCACATACAGTCTTATGATTTGATGCATCGGCACTTTACAAATCATAAACTTTAAATATTTTATGAGTTGGACCGATATGACCGAAATTATGCTCGGTACCAAAACGGTCCTACTATCTTAATCACTTGAGCTGCTTACAGCGCACAAGCAAAGTAACGCAATGAATATAAACACTTTAAACCATGCGCGCCGCTGGCGTGGATTTTCCGCCTCGTGTGAAGGAAAATAAATAACTTCAATTGTTCTTACCATCGCTACGGGTCGAGCGATGTTTATTAAACATTAGCCTTCTCCACATAATCGTTATCAAAATCTTTTCGATATATGTAATTGTCAAGTCTCAAGACTTCTCGTCAAACCTACACGTACACAGAGAAAATTTATACATTTTATAAAAACCAAAATGCGGAAAATAAATGAACATTCATTCGGTAACCAAGACGGGAATCAGACTCATTTCTTTAGAAAGAACCTGCCACATGGCAGACCGTGACAATGTTAACCGCGCGACAAACTAAGTCCCAGTTAAGAAGGGACTTAGCACAAAAATAGTGAACAAGCGAAGAAAAAAAAAAGAAAACTGCTAAGTGCAGTGTTAAGGTGAAATGTAGCGTCATAAAATGCGCGCAAAATTTCATCCGCTTCAGTTGAACGAACCGTCGCACAAAGCATACCACGAAAAACGGACACATGGAAACAAGAACTTTTTACAATGATTGAGCGCAGTGGGCTTAGCTCTCGTTATATTGGCTTGTAAAAAAGACTGGACGAAATGGATTTTTGAATTCTTCACACTTTGAATATATCCTAATTCAATCGTTATTGTTAGTGATTACTCTTACACTAGAGCTATAAATCATGAGTAATTATGAGTGACTAACATGAGGTTATATGTATATGTATTGACCAACTGAATTGCTGAATTCGAAATGACGAACTGTCTGTTTTCTTTTGTGCGTCTTGTTTCAAGAATAAAAATCCATCTACTACAGGGCCGCTTTCACGTTTCAATGGGTCCGGGCTCAAGCAATATTTGTGTGAGGACCCCCGAGAACAAGTGATGAGAGCAAAAAAGGTCCCGGTTATATCATTTAATTTATTTTTTTGGTCGATTGACCCGGGGCCTGTGTAAAAGCGGCCCTGATCTACTAACACTTGCACTCAAAGCATAGTTTGTGCAACCGGTATGATGAAATATTCACATACACAGCCGAAGAAATTTCAAACCAAGCCAAAGAGGCCGACTCATGTGTGGGCAATAATAAAAAGCGGCACATTTTCTCGGACATCACTAGCTTGGGTTGTGAGAACTTAGATTGAAATGAACAAACTTTATAGTACCATAAACTACCATTAACTTTTTTCCGGAAGCGACTTTCGGAATTATATAGTCTAGAAATGTCTGTTTCAACGATAACGAACCGAAGACCAAACAGCCTCTGGCCTCCGGTGCCAGAAATCATCAAATAATAATTTCATAGATTACATTTTTAATACATTCCAATTATAACTAATAGTTCATCATACCATGCAGTTAAAATTATTTAGTGAATCTTTTCTCAAGCACATATTTGGGGATCGAAATTGAATATAAAATTATTTCGTAGTTCTTTATTATTCAATCGATTTTGAAAGCAAAATCAAGCGTTGATTCATTGTATTCATAATAATTGAAAAACCAATGAATTCCAATAAGTTTTTCATGCTGACTGGCTCGAAGCTTACCCTCAATGTTTATCACTTTGTTTGTATATCATGTTAATGAACGATAATACTTGGCTTGTATTCATTACATTCAGTAGCTTGCTACTATCTAAAATTATACCTGTTATACGATATCACACAGCCAGGCTTTATTGCTTCAGCAACATCAATGCATTGAACTCAACAGAATTGGACATTATTAGCATTATAAATGACAGTTACTTAGAAAATAAACAATTTCTTACAATACCCATTTTATTGTATTCAACTCGTTTCTATTTTAACACAAAACCCAATGCTGCATGAATTCGCGTCATAATTTTATATGTATTTTTGCTCACGATATAATGCCACCGTGTCCACCGTGCATTTCTCACACCACCTCAATACGAAACAGCAGCGCGCAAGCAATAAAAAAATGCAAGAAAGTTTATGTAAACTTTTTCAATTTTCGGTTGTTTTAGCTGAAATTTTATAATTTTGAGTTGCATTTTCAGATTCTTTGTGAAATTCTGCTACAAACACTACTTTTCAGTTCTAAAATCATCCCCGTGGGACGGAACAGTGACCGTTTATACATTTCAAAAACCAATTACGGCTCGGCAAAGCAAAATTTCAAAATTCTAAGAATACTTAGTTATGATAAATTTGATTTCGAAAACTTAAGTGTTTTTGGTTTTTCGAAAATCGGTCTAGTTTTTGAATAATTGATCAAAAACGCGATTTTCGCATTCCGCTACATTTCACCTTAAAAAGGACTTAGCGCAATTCGAACGGTAAAAGTACAAGTGAAAAATGCTAAGTCAAGTGTTAAAAAGGACTTAGCGCAATTAGAACGGCAATAGTACAAGTGAAAATGCTAAGTCCAGTGTTAAAAAGGACTTAGCGTAATTCGAATGGTAAAAGTACAAGTGAAAAATGCTAAGTCAAGTGTTAAAAAGGACTTAGCTCAATTCTAACTGAAAAAAGGGGGAAACAAATCCTAAGTCCAGTATAAAGCGCAATTTCTGAGGTTTTAAAAAGTGAACAGTATGGACTGAAGATTTTTTTTTAAAGTGCTACATCCGAAAAAAGGGGTTTAAAAAAGTGAACAGTATGGAAGAAGACATAAAAAAAAAGAAAGTGCTAAAGTCAATTAAAAAAAAAGTGTTTTGAACCTCCGACAACAAGAAAAACTTTTAGAGACAATATAAAACAAAAAAAAACCTTTAGTGAACAATGGGATGGTTTTCATCTGAAGAGTCGACGGCGACGAACATCCTCTACGTAGGAAACGACGCGCAAACTTACGCGGCGGTGATTTTGGCAGCTATCGCAGGAGCCTATATTGTAGGCAAAGGACTCTACAAGTTAAACAGAATGGTCACTGAACGTGCAGCAGATCGAGCGGCCAAGAGAGCGTTGTAAAAGCTAAGTGGAAAATTAATGTATTAAAATTTTATTCGAGTATCAATTAAAAAACCAAAAAAAAAAAAAATATTTTTTTAAAATACACAGTTAAATATGGAAAATATCAAAGAATTTTTTGAAGAAATAGAGGCCGCCGAATATTTTAATGAAATCGACCGGCAAGCGGCAAAAATTTTTAAAACTAAAGAAAACATAAAAGCCTTTGCCGAAGCAGAAAATCACATAAATTTAGAAATTAAAATTTTTCCTGAACAGACTGAGAAAACCGAAATAGTTAAAATAGAAGTATCGCAGGGGCCGTACTTCGACAAAAAAGAAGCAACTCGAAAAAACAAGGCTTATTTTGCACGGAAAGTAATTTACTTTGATCCTGCACAATATAATCTCTAAAAAAAAAATTTGAAAATAAATTAAATGTTTTTTTAAACACCCATATTATTTGATGTAAATTCTACGGTTTAACTAACAACAAACTAAATATTGAATATGAATGGACGAAATTGAAGAAAGCCTGAAAACATTAAAGGCAATCGAAAGTAATTTTAGGAAACTCCGAATAGAACCTATTCGAGCCAAATTTTACAATTGAAAAGAAGCGAAGCGAGCTTCGCTCAAAACTCAATTAACGAAAAACTTGCCGAGCTAGAAAACAATCTAGACTCAGACCTTTTCAATTTAATCAACCGAGAAGCAAAATTGCTCTCGAGAAAAATTTTTCAATATCATAGACACTAAACTCCCATACGCCAAACCGTCCTTATTGCCTAAATTTAAACGGGCGACAAAGAAATTAATTAAACTAAATCGTGAGCCAAAAACCAAAATGACTAATCTGGAAAATACAATAAAAACAGTGACGGCTTTAATGCCGGAATTTGATGGAAATCCAACAAACCTCACCAGTGTCATTGATGCACTGGATATTATTAAGACAATAGTTACAAATGATAGCAAACAATTAGTTATCAGCATCATATTATCAAAACTAAGAGGCAAAGCGTGAAACGCATTTGCCGCCAAGCCCGAAAACGTCGAGTCCATAGTGGACAAATTAAAAACAATTGCACCCGCCTCCGTAGGAGCAGTGCAATCTAAACTAAAATTATGCAAACAAAAGTCTGACATAATTACTTTTACAAATGAAATCGAAACTCTCGCTACGCAGCTTGAAGCTGCGTACGTAGCAAAAAAATTCATGCAGAGGTAGCAAAAGAAATGGCTACCCAAGAAGCAATTAAACACATGGCCGAGGGCCTAAAAAATGAAAAGACTTCTATTATTATACGAGCAGGAACATACACGGACCTAGCTTCAGCAATAAATAAAGTGCTGGAAGTGAACCCGGCCTGCGAAGAAAAAGTAATGCAGTAATGCAAAAATGCAAACAAACAAAACCGCCACTCAGCAAAGAAATAACGGCGAGGGGCGGCAATTTAAACCAGTGGCATAACATGCCCCAACAAACGTGCGGTTACGTACAATTTCCTTTTGCTTCGAATCAGCGGTTCTATTCACAGAACCAACATCAATACCGAAACAACTGGTGAAATAACTCCAATACAAATTTTAGCAACGCAAATCCAAACAGAAATGTGATGTATGCGGAAAACGTTTCAGCGGCAACATCGGGTGCTCAAGATGTCGGCCGCCAGCCAGATGGAACAACCATAACGAATCAGAGCACCAGAACAAACGTGAACCAAAATGTAGGTCTAACCGAGGCTCGGTCAATGAACCAAGCAAACCAGCAATGAAAATATACAATTGCGATATAAATTATACAAACTTCGTAATTCTAAAACTAGATGTTTGCGACCAACCGGTTACATTAATTGTAGACACAGGTGCAGACATTTCCATATTAAAAGAAAGCGCACTAAAATCTAACATGCTTATTCATATGAATGAAAACTGTATCATAAATGGTGTTACCGAAGGTAAATTAGAAATCGAAGGCAGCACATATGCTAATATTAAACTAAATAATAATTTAATACCACATAAATTCCAAATAGTTAATGATAATCTACCTATTTTTACAGACGGAATCCTGGGTAGAGATTTCCTAATAAACTATGAATGCAATATATGCCTAAAAACATGAAAAAAAATTTAGCAACGATTGCAAAATTTGCAAAATCAGATCGATATTAAAAATATACCAATAAATGCTCGAGATAAAATGATAGACCTATGCAAAAGATACAACGACATTTTCGCACTCAAGGATGATCCATTAAGTGCAAACAATTTCTACAAACAGGAAATTAATTTAGAAAATAAATCACCAGTTTACATAAAAAATTATCGAACACCTGAAGTTCACAAAAAAGAAATAAATAACCAAATCGATAAAATACTTGATGAAGGTATTATTCAACCTTCCGTATCCCCGTATAACTCACCTCTTTTACTAGTACCAAAAAAATCAAACACTGAAGACAAAAAATGGCGATTAGTCATTGATTTACGCCAACTAAACAAAAATATTAATGCAGATAAATTTACCCTACCAAGAATCGATGAAATACTTGATAATCTAGGTCGAGCAAAGTATTTTACGACACTCGATCTGATGTCAGGCTTTCATCAGATTGAATTACAAGAAAACTCAAAACAATACACAGCATTTTCGAGTTTAACAGAATAGATTACTTTTGGACTAAACATTTCGCCTAACAGCTTCCAACGTATGCTGACAATCGCTCTGAGCGGTTTACCACCAGAGTGTGCGTTCTTGTACATTGATGATATAATTGTGGTGGGCTGTTCAATCAACCACCATTTGAAAAATTTAGAAATTGTCTTTCAACAACTCAGGAAATATAACCTAAAACTAAACCCAACAAAATGTAATTTCTTCGGAAGTGATGTCACATATTTGGGTCATCACATTTCGGAAAAAGGTATTCTACCAGATCCAAATTCTCAGCAATAAAAAATTATCCCACTCCTACTAATGCAGATGAAGTCAGACGATTCGTAGCATTTTGTAACTACTATCGTCGCTTCATAGAAAATTTTGCGAAAATAGCACACCCACTAAACAAACTACTTAGAAAAAATACAAAATTTGATTGGTCGCCTGAATGCGAACAATCCTTTCAATCACTTAAGGCCATCGTCCAAGTACCATGCGCGCGGGTGGTTTTAGGAAATTTTCGATGGAAATTTCGAAAAATTTGCCAAAACCAAAAACATACAGACCTTTGAAATACATTTATCTATCTACAGGGTGAAAATGGCTGGAAAATTCGGAGGATTTTCCGAGTCTTATCAAAAATAGCTCTGAAAAATGAGAGTTTTTGTGATCTTTCACAATTATCTGAAAAAATAAAGCGATGACATAAACTTTTTTTTTCAAATAAACTTTATTATGGATACACAGATTACATTCGGACACATTTTTGGAAAACCTTTTCACGCTTTTCATAGAAAATCCACGAATTTCAAAAATTTCCACGAAATCGGTTATATGAAATTCGTTGATTTTCCATGAAAAGCGTGAAAAGGTTTTCCAAAAATGTGTCCGAATGTGATCCTTGTTGCCAGCATGAGGTTTTTTTTGGAAAAAAAATTTCATTCCATCGAATTATTTTTTCAAATAATTGTGAAAAATTACAAAAAAAGCTCATTTTTTCAGCGCTATTTTTGATAAGACTCGTAAAATCCTCCGAATTTTCCAGTCATTTTCACCCTGTAGATAGATAAAAGTATTTCAAAGGTCTGTATGTTTTTGGTATTGTCAAATTTTTCGAAATTTCCATCGAAAATTTCCTAAAACCACCCGCGCGCATGGTACTTGGACGATGGCCTTAAAAACAAACTTCTAACGCCAACAATTTTACAATTCCCCGACTTTAACAAGTAATTTATAGTAATCACAGATGCTTCCAAAATGGCCTGCGGTGCAGTTCTAGCCCAAAAGCACGATAACATTGATTTGCCGATAGCGTACGCAAGTAGATCGTTCACCAAAGGCGAATCTAATAAGTCGACTATTGAACAGGAACTGACAGCAATCCATTGGGCCATCACACACTTTAGACCTTATTTATATGGAAGAAAGTTTCTTGTCAAAACAGATCACAGACCATTGGTATATCTGTTTTCGATGAAAAATCCTTCTTCAAAATTAACAAGAGTGCGTTTAGACCTCGAAGAATTTGACTTCGAAGTAGAATACGTACAAGGTAAATTAAATGTAGGAGCGGACGCGCTCTCTAGGATTAAAATAAACACAGATATGATTATTTGTTTATTTGTTTATTTGTTAAAATAATCCATCTGACAATTAAAAGTCTTAATGAATAACACGAAGTACAACGAACAAACTTATAACAAGGATACACTTAATAATTTCTGTGAGAACTCGTGCGTCGGCTCACCAAATTCAAAGAGATGCTCAACTTTGGAAAATGCACGTATGCATGCTGTCATTGGTTCATGTTGTCCGAAAGTAGTACGATGAAATCTTGGTTGAAGTAGACTCGTCGAGCGTAGAGATCGCTGAGAAGCACGGAAGTCAAGAAGAGATAACAATTTTGGTGAATCAATATCGCCATTGATTACTTTAGCCACAAGTAACGCTTGCTGCATCTTTCTTCGTCGCTCTAAAGATTCCAGGCCAATCAGACGACAGCGGTCAGGGTACGGTGGTAAATCCAGAGGGTTTTGCCATGGGAGGTGCCGCAGAGCCAACCGGACGAATCTCTTCTGTACACGTTCTATTCGTAAGTTCCAAACGAGTTGGTACGGGCTCCAAACCAAACACGCATTTTCGAGTAATGGACGCACCAACGAACAGTATAGCGCTTTTAGACAGTACGGGTCTTTGAAGTCTCGGCTAATTTTCGCTATGAAGCCGAGTTGTCGTGTTGCTTTGGAAATCAAAGTTGATCGGTGTTGGTTAAAGGTAAGCTTAGCATCCAGCAAAACGCCGAGGTCATTGACAACGTCGACTCTTCCAAGAGTTTGTCCATCGATTTGATAGTCGAATATTATGGGGTTGGTTTTGCGATGGAATGTTATAACTTGACATTTCACGGTACTGATAATTAAAAAATTTCTTCTACACCAGCCAACGAAAATATTTAAAAGTTCCTGGAGACGAACACAGTCCTCAATAGACCGAACTGCCAGATACAGCTTCAGGTCATCAGCGTAAACCAGTCTGCATCCAACGCCAAGTAGTAAAGTAGCGTCGTTAAAGAACAGCACAAACAATAGTGGACCTAGGTTACTACCCTGAGGAACACCAGATTTATTCGTGAAAGGAGAAGAAATACACGAGCCTAACTGCACACGTAGCACTCTGTCGCATAAATAAGAGCTCAGCCATTTAACAAACATTCTCGAAGCGCCTAGTCGGGATAATTTTGTTACAAGTATTTCATGATCTATTCGATCAAACGCTGCTTTCAGATCAGTATAAATTGCATCAATTTGAGATTTTTCTTCCATCCGAGTGATACAGGTAGATGTAAAATCCAACAGGTTCGTGTTCACCGATCGTCCAGGCATAAAACCATGCTGATCAGTAGAGATGTACGTTTTAGTTTTGGAAAGTACGACAGTGCTAACTACCAATTCGAAAAGCTTCGACGCTGCTGACAAACTGGTTATACCACGATAACTTCGTACATTTAGGCGATCGCCACTTTTGAATACTGGAAACATATAAGACTGTTTCCAGATTGTCGGAAATACGCCTTGCTCGAACGACTTATTGAATATCACACACAAAGGATCAGTCAAGACGTGGACGCATCGACTATAAACTACTGCTGGAATACCATCAGGTCCAGTAGAGTATGACTTTTTCAATCTTTTTGCAGCGGTGACGATCATATCCGGAGTGATTTCAAATGTGCTTAAATCCACTAGACTAACAGGAACGTCCATTGCGGCGGTTTCAGCCTGCGTGGCAGAGGCGGTACTGTTAACAAAAACAGATGCGAAGAAACTTGCAAACAGTTCACAAGAATCAAATGTACAAGTGGATTCTACCCCATCAAAACGAACGTTTGGTGGAATTGACGAGCATTTTCGTTTCGAGTTGACGAAGCTCCAGAATTTTTTAGGGTTCCGTCGTAAGTCATTCTGCACTCGCATAACATAAGCTTTGTACAATCCGGTATTCAGTAAACGATATTCATCGCTAGACTTTTTGAAGTTTTTCTTAGTTTCAGTAGAACGCCAACGACGGTGTTTACGCTGCCATGAATTCCGTTCACGTTTCAGAGCTCGAAGACGAGAATTTGCCCACGGAGGAGAAATCGCACACTTTACAAAAGGCAAATTTAAGTTTAGCCACTCCAACAAAAGATCTCGAAACTGCACAGCCATATCATCCACATGATCGAGCTCCTTGAGAGGTTCCCAATTTACGTTTCGAAGAAACTCAATCAAAGCATCAAAATTAATTCTCCTGTAGTTTAATGCTCTCGGTTTATACAAAGGAGCAGCACGACTAATATCTTCATCACAGTTAATTGAAAACGATATTGTCAAGGGAGGGTGATGAAGGTCAACGGGTAGCAGTGGAGCAGTACAATTATTTATATTCAATTGCTGCTCGGAAGGGCCAAAAACCAGATCGAGAACACGTCCGTTGTGATTCTTTTGTTTGTTTGCTTGGGAAAGGTTCAAATAGTCCATACCGTCGATCAAAGCGGTGCTAGCAGCGGTGAGCTGAGAGAAACCCGAATTTATATTTCCATCGATTCCATCCGTCCACACAATGCGTGGTTGATTGAAATCACCACACACTAAGACAATATCATTAGGTGATGATTTACTGATTATCTCCGATACAGAACAAATGTGCGCATCAATAATACCAACGTCTTGACTTTTATCGGGAGGAATGTACACAGCACAGATCTGCAGTTTTCTGCCTCGCACGGTGGCACTAGCACACATTTGCTCTAGATAACGACCATTCACAGTTTCGATTAATGAGCACGAGTGCGCTTGTGAAACGGCGATCAAAACACCGCCAAAACTCCTTTTGTTACTATTTTCTGGACTCCTATCACAACGGAACACGTTAAATGAGCTTCCAAACAGTTGTAATGAGTTTATTCGGTCGTCAAGTCCAGTCTCCGTCAAAATGATGACGTCGTAACAGCAGTCATGCGTAGCCAGGAAAATATCATCAACCTTTGTCCTTAAACCTCGTACGTTTTGGTAATAGATCCAGATTTGATTATCGTTATCGCCATGCTGAAACGCGTTGTCATTAAGTGCTGGAATATCTGGATTTAAACAAAAATACTCGCCTCTGGTGGAAACCCTAGGGTTTCCACCGTCCGCAGTGCATCGCAATGGAATGTGCCTCCTTACGAACTGTTCGAGCTGGGGGGAGTCATTCGCCGGTCGAAGCTTTTTGGCTGGTTAATAAAGTAATATGTCTATTTTAAAGGTTCAAACTAGAGCCGACAAAAGGAAACAAAATGACGAAAATATTATTCAGAAAGAGAAAACCTTAATGATTCGTTAGATACTGAGCTTGATCAACTCAAAGTATTTGAATCAATCAATATAAATGAAGTACACAACATGCAAAAATTAAGCATTGAAAAATCGTCGACAAATAATATAAATGGTCTTAAAATTTCAATTCAAAATAAAAATTACAAAAAGGATTTGACTCAAGCGTCATTTACCCGATGTATAATCACAAATATGAATGAATCTCTCGAGAGGATTTTAAATATTATTGAAGAAAAAGCTAATAAATTGAATATTGGAAAAATTGCTCTAGAGCTTTCGAATACAATTTTCAATTTTATTAGTATTAATAATTTTAAGTCAGCATGTAATAAACATCTGAAATCACTTCAAATCATACTCTATCAACCGCAACGCGAGATAGATGATAAAAACCTAATTAACAGAATTATCCAAGAAAACCACGACTCTGCAATTGGAGGACACGTCGGAATTAACAGGCTTTATGTAAAACTTAAATGTCATTATATATGGTCAAATATGAAAAAATCCATTGCAGATTACATCCATAATTGTATAAAATGCAAAGAAAATAAACATACCTTTAGAACAACAGAAAATTTCATTCAAACACCAACACCACAAAAATCATTTTCTTCAATATCTATGGACACAATAGGACCATTTACAAAATCAAATTCAGGAAATATATATGCATTAACAATTCAATGCGATTTATCAAAATATATCATAGTAAAACCAATTCCAGACAAACAAGCAGAAACAATAGCCAAAGCTTTTGTCGAACACTGCATTCTAATTTACGGAACCCTATCTATTATACGAACAGACCAGGGAACCGAATATAAAAATGAAGTTTTTCAAAAAATTAGCGAATTACTCAAATTCACTCAAAAATTTTCGACACCGGATCACCCACAAACTATCGGAAGTCTAGAGAGAAATCATAGATGTCTGAATGAGTACGTAAGACAGTTCGTCAACGAATCACATAGTGAGTGGGATGACTGGCTGCCTTACTACGCGTTTTGCTACTACACAAGTCCTCACACTGACTTCCCATACACACCTTTTGAACTGATTTTTGGGAAAACAGCATCAGTACCAAACGAACTGAAAAACCCAGAATTCATAGAACCGATATATAATTACGATGAATACTATTCTGAATTAAAGTACAAATTAAAAACTGCAGCGCTGAAAGCAAAAGACCTTATAGATAAAAGCAAAACTAAACGAAACTCAAATAAAAACAAATAAATCAAAACTCCTTTTCATTCAAATAAATGATAAAGTAATGTTAGAAAATCATAATAGAACAAAATTAGACAAAATTTACAAAGGTCCATATATTGTAAAAAGCATAGATCACCCAAATGCAACAATAGAAAACCTAGAAACAAAGCAAACTCATACAGTTCACAAAAATCAAATTGTTAAATTGTAATACAACAATATTATCACATATTACAGCAAAAAAGATTTTTTTTAATAAATCTTTATGAAAAAAAAAAACGAATTTTACTTAAGAACAAATTCTAATTACTATATTTTATATCATATTATATACCATATAATTATACACATACATATATCATTACTATAGCATAATCAAATTATATAAAAATACGATTATACAATTATACAGTTAATAACTCCAAAACATTATCTCATTACTATATCCTTGTTACATTCAAAACTACCTTATTGTCATTTCTATACATACCATTATATCACACAAATTACACTATTGACATTATACAATAATATAATAAAATTAAAATCCAGGAATTATAACACAGAAGAAAAATCAAAACATTGTAAACACATTACACTTCACACAATATTGTAAGAGATTTCTTGAGACCAGACCTTAATCTTTATTAACCGAAAATGACTCCGTAAACTTAATCATTTTTTTACGGGGAAGGTGTGGCGGAATTAGAAAACCACCACGTTTTCCACGTTAAACCCTCAGAACAATTTCAATATTACATTTCATTTCATTTCGACACAATGTAGTTACATTTCAAACGTCTTCTTGAGAATACTTTGTACGGAAACCAGCCATACATCGTAGCACATACAGTCTTATGATTTGATGCATCGGCACTTTACAAATCATAAACTTTAAATATTTTATGAGTTGGACCGATATGACCGAAATTATGTTCGGTACCAAAACGGTCCTCCTATCATAAACACTTGAACTGCTTACAGCGCACAAGCAAAGTAACGCAATGAATATAAACACTTTAAACCATGCGCGCCGCTGGCGTGGATTTTCCGCCTCGCGCGAAGGAAAATAAATAACTTCAATTGTTCTTGCCATCGCTACGGGTCGAGCGATGTTTATTAAACATTAGCCTTCTCCACATAATCGTTACCAAAACCTTTTCGATATATGTAATTGTCCAGTCTCAAGACTTCTCGTCAAACCTACACGTACACAGAGAAAATTTATACATTTTATAAAAACCAAAATGCGGAAAATAAATGAACATTCATTCGGTAACCGAGACGGGAATCAGACTCATTTCTTTAGAAAGAACCTGCCACACGGAGAACCCGCAGATCATAAAATTACAATATTGCAATTGTTGTTTCACGCCCTGGTTGTTTCAACTAAAATGTTGTTGATTTAACTAACATATCTGTTGATTTTGTCATAACCATTCAGGTAACCGAAATTGTTGTATTCAAATGGTGTCACTTGGCGGAGAACGAAGACAGCAAAACGCAGAACAAAAAACCTCTTCATTTCACCAGAAGCGTTTCATATTGAAAATTTTCAATGGTAAATGAACGTCATTTATGTTAGTTACGTAGTGGTCGTTTTATGTAAGTGAAAGTATGCAGAATAATATAACAGTTAATTGTAAAACAAGTTTTCCATGTGTTAAATAGATATTCTTACAGTATAAATTTTTTAATTTCATTCGAGAAAGTGGTTTACCAGCGAGCCATTCTGCAAGTGAAAAAAAATTTCCTAATTCCCTGTGACCATTTTTCTGGTGAGTTCCCTTTTGAGAATTGTAATCTTTTGGTTCATTTCTATATCCTTTGTGAGTTTAGTGATAAAGATATAAGCAGTTAATTAGGTAAAATTTCGTTGTTCAAGCAGTGAACGATTAGTTGCCCCGAAGAGGCTAACAGTAAAAAATATGTATTGCAATTGGTGTCTTAAGTTCAAATAACTGAAAAATTGATTAAAACAACTGAGACATTTTTTTGCTTTCATGCATACAAGTAACTTTGCTGGTGGTGCGTGTCTTTGTTGTGTGCCGTTGCTAAGCTGCCAGCACGATAAATCAAAAATGACAGATTAGTTAAAACAACAGTCGATTAGTTGTAAAAAATTTTAACCAATCAAAATCAGAAAAACAACTAATATTTTAGTTGTTTTGCTATCGCTGGCTTTTCCGTGCACCTGATGCTTCTTTTGTATACCTAGTATGTAAGAGACCTTGTATAAATAGGTTAAAGATTTGTAAATAAAAGGCAGTCTTAAGTCACAATTCTTGATGAACAGTGTAACATCATTTTCGTTGTGATATCGTAGTAATAGTAACCAACAAATAGTTGGTGGGAAAGTGTTGTTTAAACATACCGAAATACTAAATATCCGAAAGAGCCGTTCAGTATCGTGCAACCAGCAGAACGTGAGCATAACTGTTTGAAAGGTCCACGAAGCTGCCAGACTCCCTCTAAATGGTCCTCCGACTCAACTCGGTTCTTCAAAAGGAGTCTCAGAATAGAAGCTCCGAAACATTGGTGACACTCCAGAGAGGAGTAAAGAATTCAGGTACCAGAAGAACTCACGTCAGGCAAGACCTTACGGAAGAACTCCTTCAGAGGATTCCAGCGACATCACGAAAAGCTAAGACTCCCAGCACATAAGGCGGAAGCATTGGTACATATTCACAGGAAGTGAAACAAAATGTCCAAATTCAACTTTGTTGAGAACCCGAATGGGGCTTGCCGACTTTGTATGGCATCTAATGGCAAAGACAACATGGTGGCCTGCGATGAATGCGATCGCTGGTTTCACTTAAGTTGTGCCAAAAGCCAAATGCATGAGCCTGGAAAAGAAGGAGTTTGATTTAGAAGAAAGCATAAGACATGCTGAAAACAAAGATCAGAAGCCGTCGACATCAGTCGTTAATGAACGTAATAACCAAGATTGGGTTATTTATTTGAAACGGCAGGCGTTGACATAATTGCCTCGCTTTGACGGATCAGCAAATATGTGGCCAAAATTCAAGCGCATATTTAATATTACAACGGACGATTCACAAACGTAGAAAATCTGAATAGCCTCGAACATGTGCTGCAAGGACAAGCTTATAAGCGGGTACAGCAGCTACTAACGAACCCTGAAAACGTAAAACGCATTATGCAGAAGTTGGAAGAAAACTTCGAAAAAACCGATCGCAGTGTACAAGCATCTATTTCAATCTTACAAAAATCAAAAAGGACAATAGGAATGCTACCTGCGAACTAAAAGATACCCTTGATAATCTGGTATGCAATATCGAACAAATTAAATGCCCGGAATATTTACAAGATCATCGATTGGTCGAAGAAGATATAGGAAAACTTCCGTTCAACCTGCACGTAAAAGGGATAGAAACCAGTCAGACCAACATAAAAACGCCTACAGTAGGGGATCTCTATAGGTGGCTACAGCCACATGCCGCGATAAGCAGGGCAATGGGCCTAATGAGCCAACCAATATCCTATGAAAAAAGGAATATATTCACGCTGCGGAAAAAAACCAGCAAGATGCAGCAGCAACCAAGCGAAGCCCAACCAAAGAAGAACACAAAAATGATTGTGACAACTGCAAAGGAAATCACCACGTCAGAAGAAGGGGTAAGTTTAAAGATTCATCCATTGATGAAAAGCACCATTTCGCAAAGGAAAACCGTATGTTGGGTAAATAAAAAGGGAACTCGCGGCGAGAGTATATAGAAGGCTGAGGAAATACAGTCAGCCAGAGGGCAATGATTTTATTTTCTCGATTCGAACGGCATATTGATCAGTCGCAACTTGTGGAACAGTTTTGTTCAAGTGAAGATAAAGCAATCTAGAAGTACCAAGTGAACATTGTTAGAAAGCCGATCGATTACGCATTGTAAGTACCTGCGAGAAGGAAATAAGATTAAAGTAATTGTATAAATTCAAAATTTGCAGAAAACGAGATATAAGGTGGAAGTTATTGTAAAGGCCCAGAATGGGAAAACTATGCATGACGGTTAGAGCAGTGCTGTAGTTGCGGTTAGTCACAGTTAGTCAGTGACTAACCAGCTCTTGAAACTGCAACCGAAAATTTTTTTTTTTTTTTTGAAATTTTGATAATGACCGATTCAAGTAACCTGAAGGGTGCAAAAAATAATAATAATACAATTGAAAAAGGTGCCCATATAATTGCTCCCAGGGCACAGGGTGAAAGTAATCTTGATTATAATGAAATATCCTTCTGAGGGCGCAAATCATTATTTATTTTCAATCTAAATAAATAACATCTTGTATGGAAAATTTGGAAGGGCGCCATGGAAATAATTCCAGGGCGCAGACTCACGGTAGGAGAATTAAAAAAGGCACCCACATAATTGCTCCCAGGGCGCAGGATGAACGCAATCTTGGATAGTAAAATATCCTTCTGAGGGCGCAAATAATTATTTATTTTCAATCTAAATAAATAACATATTGTATGGATAAATTGGAAGTGCGCCTTGGAAATAATTCCAGGGCGCAGACTCACGGTAGGAGAATTAAAAAAGGCGCCCACATAATTGCTCCCAGGGCGCAGGATGATCGCAATCTTGAATAGTAAAATATCCTTCTGAGGGCGCAAATAATTATTTATTTTCAATCCAAATAAATAACATCTTGTAAGGATTATTTGGAAGGGCGCCTTGGAAACAATTCCAGGGCGCAGACTCACGGTAGGAGAATTAAAAAAGGCGCCCACATAATTGCTCTCAGGGCACAGGATGAAAGTAATCTTGATTATAGTAAAACATCCTTCTTAGGGCGCAAATAATAACTTATTTTCAATCTAAATAAATAACATCTTGTATGGAAAATTTGGAAGGGCGCCTTGGAAACAATTCCAGGGCGCAGACTCACGGTAGGAGAATTAAAAAAGGCGCCCACATAATTGCTCTCAGGGCACAGGATGAAAGTAATCTTGATTATAGTAAAACATCCTTCTTAGGGCGCAAATAATTACTTATTTTCAATCTAAATAAATAACATCTTGTATGGAAAATTTGGAAGGGCGCCTTGGAAATAATTTCATACAAAAATAATTCCAGGGCGTAGACTCACGGTAGGAGAATTAAAAAAGGCACCCACATAATTGCTCCCAGGGCGCAGGATGATCGCAATCTTGAATAGTAAAATATTCTTCTGAGGGCGCAATTAATTATTTATTTTCAATCCAAATAAATAACATCTTGTAAGGATAATTTGGAAGGGCGCAGAATCACGGTAGGAGAATTGAAAAAGACGCCCACATAAATTTTTCCAGGGCGCAGGATGATAGTAATCTTGATTATAGTAAAATATCTTTCTAAGGGGGCGCATCATTTTTTATTTTCAATCTAACTAAATAACATCTTGTCAGGATAATTTGGAAGGGCGCCTTATAAATGATTCCAGGGCGCAGACTCACGGTAGGAGAATTAAAAAAGGCGCCCACATAATTGCTCTCAGAGGCGCAGGATTAAAGTAATCTTGATTAGAGTAAAATATCCTTCTGATGGCGCAAATAATTATTTATTTTCAATCCAAATAAATAACATCTTGTAAGGATAATTTGGAAGGGCGCAATAGGAATGATTCTAGGGTGCCGAATCACGGTAATAGAATTGAAAAGGGTGCCGATATAATTATTTCCAGGGCGCAGGATGAAAGTATTTTAAATACAATTAATAATCGTAAGAAGAGGGCACAAATTATTACTTATTTTCAAGCTAAAAATAACATCTTGTAAAGATAATTTGGAAGGGCACCTCAGGAATTATTCCAAGGCGCAGAATCACGATAGGGAAATGAAGGAGTAAAGAATTTTTTGAATATATTAAATAATCATAGTGAGGGCGCAAGTTTTTATATGTTTTCACGCTAAATAAATAACATCTTGTAAAGATAATTTGGAAGGACGCTTTAGGAATGATTCCAGGGCGCAGGGTGGAAGTATTTTAAAATACATCAAATGATCCAACTGAGGGCGCAAATCACTATCTATTTTCTAGCAAAAAAAAACTTGTACGCCTAATTTGGAAGAATGCCTTAGGAATGTTTTAAGGGCGCAGAATCACGGTAGGAGAATTGAAAGGGGTGCTCTTAAAACTTATTCCGGGCGTATGGTGGAAATCTTTTTAAACACTGTATATAATTCTACTGAGGCGCAAATCATTATTCATTTTCAAGCTAAATAAACAGCATAAGTAAGTGCCTCAGGATTGACATCAGAGTGCAGAACGAATTTTTTTACCTAATACTACAAAGTTTCGAAAGCATAAATGGAGCGCAAATTATTTCTTTGTTTGTGAGTTATATAAATAGAATCTCGGGAGGAAGCAATGCACAAGTTGAGCAGTGCTGCCTTAACAACAATTTTTCTAACAGTTAATATATTCAAACATAAAATATACTAGCGTTTATAACTGTTTGTAATCTTCATTAACAGCTTTTAATAGCTTTAAGTTGTCTTTATTGAAAAATTGGACAGTAATGAGGTTTTGAATAAGAAATGATGAATTTCAATAATTTTGAAATAGATGAATTATTATAAATACTGGCATCTTTTCTTAAAACTCGGCCTTGTATAGTGGAAGGTCGGTATAGTAGAATTAATTACCACATGAATTCAACTGTAGGGGATTTCATTGGTATTTTCCAATTTCTTATATGCTTCTGAGATGGGACTTTATGCAATTTTATCATTTTGATTAAATACCTACTCAATACATAGTGAGGTAGTTCACCATTCGATAACATGAACAAAAGCATTAAATTCACTTGTGAAGAAGCAAATAACAGCAGACTTCTTAGACATTTTCATCTCGAGGAAGACGGAAAACTTATCCTTTTTGATATATAGAATGCTAACTAATACGGAAAGTATTATACGTTATACTTCTAATCATCCTCATCAGCATAAAATGGCAGCTTTTCACCTTATGATTTATTGAATGCATAACCTAGCCCATGGAGAAAATACGGTAAGAAAAGAGAAAAAATATATTCTCGATATTGGAAAGCTCAATTAATATTCGGAGTAATTAATTCAAACAATATTTGATAAAAAGAAAAACTGTTGAAAACCAATCACTTACCACTTCAACCCAACCATCAGAAAAATTAAAAACAGTTTTTATAGATTTCAGCCATGATATTACACATCTGCCCAAAACAAAACTAAAAAGTTTTGGTCTAGATTTGGTATTCCGTAAGAATAATACTAGGATCTACATAAGACCATAGAGATACTTTGAAAAAATCCGGATCATATAAACAAAGTGCACTTCGGAGAAATTAGATAAGGTTATCATTCCAAGTCAAAAATAGCTGAACATGCTTAGAAAATTATGAGCATACAACGAATCACATTAAAATTTTATGTTAAACATCTAAACGATGGAAACTAAACGTAGCTGAAAGTTTAAGAATATATGTAAATATAAACATTCCAATCTACCATTTATTCAAATGTAACTTAACAAAATGAGTTATCTGTAAGATGTAAAATGATTCACCTGTACTAGCACAACAGAGATAGCACTTTCCTCCCATTATTAGTATCTATGTCTGTTACTATTTCGTGACATTAGTGGGAAATAGTTAGGAAATTTTTAATATTGTTCAAATAAATGGAATTTATTTTCTTAAAATGCTATTCACTAAGCGCTAAAATAAACATTTTCTTCTGAATTTGATGTGATATTCGTATTTATCGGTTACTCAATTTGCTTAGTATTGGTTGCCCTAAAAGTTAAAAAATCAAAATCGGAAGCAGATAAATATTCCTAGAATATCGAAAAACATACTGAAATCGAAAAGAGATATGGAATTTCTCTAGTTGATAACAAAACTTATTCTCAGTATAATTTCACTTCCAAATAACGAAAACAAAATTGAAAAACATAATCAGTTATTGATCTGCTCTGACATTACTGAAAACACCGCGAACAAAAGCTAAAAATAGAATGGGCAGGCAAAATAAATAATACAAATCTCCATCCGGGAATTTACATTTTAGTGATTTTATTCGCAACAACGAAAAAGAATTCTGTGATGGATTCATACATAACGGGTTTCGAACTTCGGATCTCCCGATTTCAGAATATATATCTCATTTAACGCTATAGTCTATGATAGCCACTTGAAGACACTATGATTTTTTTCAACGATATGACAAGCTGAATTAATTCGAAAAGCTGTTTGCTGGTATTTTCTGTCAATGTATACTCGTTTGTGTACAAGACGCGTAATACGGAATTGCATACATTTAGGCAATTTGACTAAAGTGGAAAATAATCAATCGTCAAAATATTGATAATGAACTAGAGTAGACTGGATTATAATATTGTGCCGCGTATACGTTAACTGTACCCAGCATGTATTAAATGACATTTTTATGAATATAGTTGTCTGTAGATAGATTCTACCGGCATGAACTCCATTCGTCGTTGCCATTAGGGTATGAATTGATACTGTATTTCATGGATTGTGAAACGTGCTTTTTGTTTTTCTCATTTTGAAAAGCTATGCAATAATTGAATCAACCATCTTTTAAAACGAGGCTGAGTTTCATAGGGTACCTGTACCCTAAATCATCTCAGGTTTACCACTAATTTAAAATTTTAGGATCATTACTAATAATGATATCTGCTGTCTTTGATTAATACATTGCACTGTGGGGAAAAATGATGAAAAACGCGGCTTTACTCAATAGTTTCATAGAAATCTTTGAAAATATTTTCAAAGTAGGTTTATCTTACGTAGAATTGATCGTAGAATCGATTAATGACAATTAGAATAGCCGCAAAATTCACTATCATGGCCGTTTTGCCCCAAATTTTTTTCCTACCTCACTAACTGTAAAACCCTGAAAAATGTATTCGACTAATGAAAAGGCACTCCTGACATTTTTATTAGTTCTATAAATAGACTGCTGTTTGTCAGAACGATTGCAAAAAACTGTTTTCTGTCTTACTCTAAATCATTTTCTCCAATCAATTATGTTAAACCAAGATAGTTCGATGTTACGCACATAGCCCTACAAACTAATTAGTGGTCCATATTACTTAGAAAACTTCAGTGATCCAAGTACATACAATGGGAATAACAATACTACTAGTTCGTTTAACCCGTTTTACTCCAATTAATTCCATAAATCGTACCATTAATTAAACTTTCTTTCGCATTTCAAAAGAAGGCTTACTGCGGTTGATCAAAATCGGAATGCGATAGAAATTTTAACCAATGATACGATTTATGAAATAAATTGGTGTAAAACGGATTAAAAGGGGTAGTACTACCAATCCTATTGTATGTACTTGGATTTCTGCAGTTTCCTACGTAATGTGAACCAATATTGATAGATCGTATTGGATCTGCTTCTGGATTGTAGATTAAAAACGGTACAACGAGTTTCCTGCTGTCATTAAAACTATATGCCAATGAGACCTTTTTACATCAGAAACATTCTATTCGGTCTTCTGAAACTTCTTCTGTGATATGTTATATAGTTAAACTTTATTACAATCCAGTACAAAAAGAAGGGTGGGTAATGACTTGAATAGGAATTAAACTGGTACACTTCCGAATATCAGTTAGTGAATCGATTATGTGAATTGAGAAAGCTTTCCCCTTCTTTACTAGAGTTTGAAACGATGCACTGCACTCAAGTACGGATTAGTTACATCAAACGTTCTGACATACAGTTCAATATTATGAAATAATTTATATAGTTCTTCATGATAAAAAAGGAGGACGTATACGTTCAACTTTTTTGTTCAATACGGAAAATTTTGAAATTTATATTAATGCAAATATAATGAACATTAAAACATCTGACACTACCAAAATCCAATTGAAAAAGCTGGGGAAAAATTCGAAAATTTTTCAATTAGAATCAATTAAACTGTAAACCTTCACTAAACTAAAACATGAAAGGAAAAAAATCAAAAGATCGACATCAACAACGCGACTTGAGCCGAAAAACAGATCACAAAGCACACCAGTTAGTCGACTGAGTCACAGAAGCACATATCTGCTTGGCTGGTAAATCGGCGATATAAATTCATACAGTCTCACAAGCTAGCCGAGTGCAAATTACACTCGGAGCCAGTAAATTTCTTTACGAATGGAATACTGTGTCATTTAAGAAGATCAGTAGTTATGAATTGTATCGTTTGAAGAATTATGTCACCTGTAAAATTCATAATTTCTTTCTGTGTAAAATCAAATTTGTTGCGGTTAAATTTTTTATGCAAAGTAAACTTTAAAAAAGATAATTCTCATTTTTCTTTCTATCAGTTGTATTTTCCATCATGATTGATTGAAATTAACATGTTTAACGCGTAAATTCACTTACCACACGAGTAACTAGTACGACTGTATGAATTTATATATACGACTTACCTGACCAACAGATATGTGCTTCTGTGGCTCAATGAATAGACGGACGCTCTGTAATCAAATGGTTCTTTTCAAATCCAGTTGTTAATCTATCAATCGAACTTATCCTTTTTATTTCGATAATTACTTGAATCATTTTTTTCAAATCACACGTAAAGTTTTGTAATTTCTGATGGATACTTTTTGTTACATCTGATTCAATTCAATTTTACAGGTTTCTTCCAAACTGCGAAGTGGTATCGGTGCAAAAAGTGTAGCACAGGTTTAGTGCAATTGGCAATTGGTTTCATGTTCTATATCAGTTTAGGTTGCACGTTAGGCATGATCTAATATTCTCAAGTATCATGCATTTGGTGCAATATGCAATTTCAAATGGTTTTTGATGATAGACGGAAAACACGCGTTAAGCTACATTGAAATAACATGAATATCTCAAACGCACGGTGTGTGGTGGCACACATGACACAAACTGAAACTGATCGTGACCAGATACTTTTTCTTCTATATGGGAATCATCAATAGAAAATTCGCAACTTGCGCAGCAAGATGTTTTCAATGTAACCAAAAGCCTGCAGGCTTTCCATGGATATATATAAAAAGACTCACACAGTTCGAAAAATGCTTGTGAATTTACATCTTATAAGATGCACATAAATGGAGCGTCAAATTTTACACAAATTTATATTCAAGAGCATGAAAAATTGTGTGATTTGGAAATTACATGGCTTTATAACGAATGGAATAACAAAAATCTAAAGATCGAGAGCAACAGCGCGACTTGAATCGAAAAACATTAGATCACAAAGCACACCAGATGAGCCACAGAAGCACATTTCTGCTTGGCTGTAAATTAGTAAGAATTATTTCACCTGTAAAATTCATAATTTCTTTATGTGCAGTTTTGAAGAAGTAGATTTTGAATTCTATTTCAAAATCATACAATCGGAACTATTATTTGAAAGAATAATAAATACACCTGGGTACTTAGAAACATTAACATTCAGATTATGATAACACTTATGTATGTTGCAAATGAGTCTTCGTGGTTGATTTGTGTGGCAATTGTAGAGCTTCAGGAAACTTACAAAAGAGTTAAAAATGAGTTGTTGAGGAAAATACGGCGCCTCGCTCGCAACAAATAAGTCTGATACTAGAACTATATAATTGTTGTATACAAAAATACGAAGATGAAGAAACAACAAACCCCGTTAAAAAAATCTAACTTCAGTCAATTGCAATGCGCCCCTGTACCACGGAAATCCAGGCGCCCCATCAACAATGTCAACGACTAAACAATGAAATTTGAACAACTACGGCACTGGGTTAGAGTGAGTAGTTAATATCAACTGTAGCAGGCTTCCAGTATACATGTTCTTCATTGTAGTTTGCACGAAATGAAGCATATTTATTGAGATACCACCGAACAAGCATAGAATTAATACTAGGTTGCTTGAGGTACAGGTAAATAATTCTGAAAGCTATCAATAGAACCTATAAGTGAATTAACGCTATTGTCTGCTATTTGCGCATTTCTTGAAGGACCAGCATCCTTCAAGTGAAGGTGTGACTGCCAGGTGTAGGGGTTTGCGACTAGTCACGTTCTCTCTCAGACGACCCAGAAGCTTGTCGGCTTGTAGCCTAGCTCGTCGGCAGGCCCGTGATCGTCCTTCGCATCTGTGGGCCAACCGGAGGTTCTTCACGCCTCCTAGTAACGATTTCTGGTCTTCCATTGCCAAAACTCGTTATATCCGGCCTCGTAGCAACCAACGCAAAGAATCGTGTTACGGAGGAATATCGATTCTGTTATTTCTTCCACCTGAGGGGTGATCAGTGGAAAAACCTCGATCCCTGGTCACAGTCACGGGGATCTTGTGAGGGTGGGCTTTGCAACAGCCTTCTTTCCAGGGCCACTAGCTCGATCGTGAGCAGCACTTTTGCTCTCAGGGTCGGCGTTAACAAGAGGATGCTGATTAAAAGAACGTAGTAACCTTTTAATTTCCGTTTTTATTCCTTAACCTACTTACAATTTTACTCGTGTGTGTGTGTGTGTAGTAGTAGAAGGCCGGCCGGCGAGGGAGATTCCGGATGTTGCTTCCGTTCCGGGTGGGGAACGCGTGCTCTACGAGCTGTTGGGGCGGTCGTCACCGCTTGTGGGTGATGTCGGTGATCCAGTGAGCTGGATCTGTCGTTGCTAGACTAGAGAAATTCTCACGTGTCTGGTCTGCTAGGCGAGGTGTCCGTACTGCTACTGGGTTTTGCGGCGGCAAGTTCGGCTTTCATCCAAGATCGGATGCATTAGCGGGACATTCACGGGTCCGCTGTGATGGATTCCTGCCTGCGAGACGGTTCGTCTCGATGTTCTAGCGGTGGATATATCTGGGCACTCAGCCGAAACTATCGGGTCCTATGCGAATTCCAAAATGGAGGGAGAAAGGTTATATTGCTGATTCGTTCTATCGCCAAACTTGCTGATGATCTGAACTAACTGTCGGTGGACTAACTGTCGATTTAAACGGTCTCACCAAAAATCGATGTAGTTCGTTTAATGGTTGAACTAAAATAGACCTATCCTGAATTCTCAGACCCAGTAGCCTTTTCCTTTTTCCCTTTTTTATCTCTTTTGTAATATTCTCTGCCTTGTCTTCCCACAATCGCGACACTACGTTTCTGTTGGGGCAACATCAGGGTTGTATCGTGTTCAGGTGTATTGATTTTGTACATATATTTAATTTTATCTAGCCTTATTTCTAGCGTGTATATTCCTGTTATATTTTAGCTTTAATTATTTTGAATTCGTTTCCTAGTCCTAGTTTAATTATTTAAATTTTATATTTACATTACATTCGTGTTACATGAGGATCATCAGAAAAGAAATATAAAGAAAACAAGTGCCGAAATCTCGACGGTAACATTACCCCATACTCCCCCTTAAAATTAATCAATAACGAAGTTGTTGATTAATTTCATTTTACCAACAAAAGTCTTTACGAAACGTCAGCCCAGGTTTTAGTCGCCCCTTTATGTGCTACCAAATCAAACAATAACAAGGAAGTTCCCAATCGCTGCATCAAATAGTTACTTTCATTCATGAAATGATAGACTATATTTATCGACTCTAGGCTTGCGACATGACTACCGAATCTTTTCATCTCCCAATCTTCCAAAACACTCATCTGCTTTGGGGGGGAAAACGATTCTCACTTCAGCATTAAATATTATAACGAATCCAATAGTGATGTTTCCGATTGCCTATCGACAAAGTTATACAACTCTAGCTTCTCGATCGTAACATACCATCACTTACTGATCACCGCAGTTCGAACTAGCTTTTTAGAAAAATTAACTGCAATAACTATTTGGTATAATTCATTGTGTGTCATAATACATTTGTCAGTTCTCCAAATAGTAATTCGTATCAAAATAAATAGTGACATATGCATGACGTCGATTTAATTACCCTTTTGATAAGGAGTGATAACCGAATAGGCTTTTTCCTCGCATTACATCGATTCGTAGCTCTCTCTCTCTCTCTCTTTTATCCTAAGCCAAATTAACGAAAAATCATGATCATTTGAGCAGACGTGCCATAGTGCAGCACAATGGATTCCAATTCAACTATACACAACGCTAAAATTCAAGTACCTAATGTGGATTATAAACTTGTTTCAACAATAATAAAACTCGATCGGTTTATTCGGAGATACCAGGTTTCAGGTCGGCTGCGGAGAAGATCCCCAAATTTCTGCCGTTTTCATCTACGAGCTCATACGAGCTTGTACCGCGACGTGAAACGATAGTGCATGGTGTATATGCTAACCCTAACTTGGCATTGTAGGCGTTCTCTGCAGATGATTGAGAGAAATTGCGCTTGAATACCTTTTGACCAATCTGATAAACTGGAGCCGGTTTACGAAAACGAAAGTTATAAGCTCTGGAACTCTTGTCATGAGCTTTGGCTAAGTTCTTCTGCACGATATCGTATATGATTTGGTTCACATGTAATTGTTGGTTATGTCTTTCTATTTCAGTGCAATCTGTTGTATCAACGTCTCGATGATGTTCATTTCCACAGAGAATATGCTCATGACCAAAAAGGATTTTATAAGGACTAAATCCAGTCGACGAGTGCGGGGTATTATTTAAGATGAACTCAACCTCCGATATTCTCGTGTCCCAAAGCCGCTGATCTGTTTTTACATAGGTTCGTATACATGCGTTAATACTACGATTCAGGCGCTCAACGGGATTGGCCTGGCTGTGATGCCTAGAATTGGCCCAATGTTGCACCTGATATCGCCCCAGAAATTGTTTAAAATCCTTGCTAAGGAATGTTGACGCATTGTCACTAATCAAAATTTCGGGGACGGAAAATCGACGGAACCACTTTTCTTCGATAATCTTTATAACTAGCGGAGTTGAGATCTTTTTAACTGGTTCTAGAACCGCCCATTTGGAGAATAAATCCAGCAGCACTAGCAAATGCATGTTACCAGACTTCGATCGAGGCAATGATTGAATGAAATCAATCGCTAAAATCTGAAATGGTTTGGTCGTTAGCCGGGGATTAACCATGGTTGGATGTTGCGATACTATCGAGGGCTTGCATTCTTTACACACTTGACATTTTGCGATATATTTACGTACTGAGGCTGCCATGTTCGGCCAAAAGTACCTTGATCGGATTCTATCTAACATCTTCTCATACCCGATATGAAGCGCATCTTCGTGCTCTCTCCGGAGAATCTCAGATCGTGAGTTCTCTGGAACACATAGCTTCCACTCAAAGCGAAAATTTAGAACTTCTGTTTTAGATAAGACAAATTTATATAATTTTCCCTCTTCCACCTTGAAATCGATATTTTCGTCAGGAGATGCAAGTGCTTTGCTGTACATTTCCACATACCAGGCTCCCACTTCGTCCACCAGTACTGCCGTTTCTATCGATCGCGATAATGCATCGGGAATAACATTGTCTTTTCCTCGCCTGTGTCGTATCTCGAAATCGTATCCCTGCAGTTCGATACTCCACCTGCTTAGCCGGGATGAGGTACGCCACTTTCCCTTCATAATGTGGGTCAAGGCAGAAGCATCCGTAACGACCAAAAATCGAGTTCCCTCGATGAAGGGTCGAAATTTATCAATAGCAGATAATACAGCTAGCCCCTCTTTCTCGGAAGCTGCATAGGCTTGTTGTGCAGGCGAGAGTTTTTGTGAGAAGTAAGCCACTATCTTTTCCCCATCCTCGTGCTGTTGTGTGAGAATGGCCGCGATTGCACTATCGCTCGCATCCGTTTGCACTTGAAAAGGCAAATTGAAATTCGGATTTGCGAGTACAGGTGCCGCCATTAAACTCTCTTTCAATTCTACGAATGCTTGCTCTGCTTTCGCAGTCCACGAAAGGGTCTTCGGTCTTTTTCGGAGAAGATCGGTGAGAGGTGCCGACATTTCGCTAAAATTGGGAATGAAATGTCTGTAATAGTTCGCCATCCCCAAGAAGCGACGTAGTGATCGGAGAGAGGTAGGTCGTTCGTAATTAACTATTGCTTCTACTCTATCGGGATTAGGGTGCAATCCGTCTGGAGATAGAATGTATCCGAGATATGGAAGTTCACCCACGCAAAATTTGGACTTGTCCAAGTTAATTGATAGGTTGGCTGACTTAAGTCGTCGGGCTACTTCTGACAAGGCTTGGAGGTGCGCTTCGAATGTTTCGGTAACTACCATAATATCGTCAAGATATACGAATACATTCGGTTCCAATTCACCATACCCCAGGACTTGGTCCATCAGTCGTGCCAGGGTAGCTGGACTGTTGACCAATCCAAAAGGTAATCTGGTAAATTGGAACAACCCTCTTCACAACACCGAGAATGCCGTATACTTTCGTGAACCGGGGTCAAGTGGTATTTGTAAAAATGCTTTTGTCAAGTCAATTGTTGACAAATACCTACTTGCTCCCAGTCTACTTAGTATTCGGTCTTGGTGAGGAAGAGGATAAGCGTCTCTCCGGGTACGGTCATGTAATCGTCTCGCGTCTAAACAAAGACGAACTTCTCCTGTCGGTTTTATAACCGGGACTGTACTAAGCGACCAATCACTTCTGCTGGGCTCAATGACATTCATTTTGATCATTTTATCTAGCTCCAGATTTATTTTATTTTGCATCTCCGGTGACGTGGGATATGGGTTGATTCTAATAGGTGGTGACTTTTGGTACTCATGCTGGAGCTCAATTTTATGAGAAACTAGCTGACCCGTCGAACTTCGTCTCGCCTAAAATTATTTTTTTAGATTTGTGTTTTCGAACAGCAGAGTTGCCAAACGTTAATGTTTCTTTCCATTATTTTACTGATTACTTGGCTTACAATAAACTAATTACGACAAATTCATATCCAACACAATAACTTCGTCCCGAAGAAGAAATATCATCAAGAATTATTGTGGATATGTTCAATGCTTTTGTTACGCAAAAACTAAACAAATGCACCGTTTGCCATCTCATCCTTCGAGTCAGTGTATTAAACAGAGATTGTAGATCTCTCTCAAACTAAAGATTTGACATGTGGGATGATGGATTGGATTGAATCATATCTGACTGGTCGTAGTATGACCGTGAGAATTGGCGACTGCGTTACTCCATCATTCATCGTGAGCTCTGATGTTCCTCAGGGAAGCCATCTAGGACCATTCATATTTCTGCTATATCTAAATGATCTGAATATCGCATTGCAATGCATGAAGCTATCATTCGCCGACGATTTCAAACTGTTTCATCTCATCAAATATCTGAAAGACTCAAACTTCTTGCAGTCACAGTTGGATGTATTTTCTAACTGGTGCAACGTCAACAGAATGGTTATCAACGCCTTCAAATGCTTCGTTATCTCCTTCTCTCGTAAACGAACCACGATCATGTATGATTACACTATTTCGCAAGCTGTACTAAAACGGGAGACATCAATTAAGGATCTAGGAGTGTTATTGGATTCAAAACTTAGTTTCAAAGATCACATAGAATATACCCTCTCTAAAGCATTAAAGATGCTAGGTTTCATCTTTCGCATCTCAAAAAATTTCAATAACATATACTGCCTGAAATCGTTGTATTGCGCTCTAGTTCGCGAGTATGCTGTTGTTGTTTGGGCATCATATTATCAAACAGATAAGCTACGCATTGATACTGTTCAGTGCAAGTTCATTCGTTTTGCTTTGCGTCGCCTGCCCTGGAGAGATCCATTTAATCTTCCAAGCTACGAAAATCGTTGTAGACATACACTTCGATTTGCTATCTGTCCGCCGTGATACACAAAAAGCTGTTTTCGTCGCGGACCTCATCCAATCTCGAACTGATAGTGCAGATCTCCTACAACAGCTAAGTTTTGACATTCTTCGGCGTAATTTGCGGTTTAATCCCTTTCTCAGAATACCTCGTGCTAGAACTAACTATGGGATTGAACCGTTTTCGAGTATATGTCGCGTATTCAATACTTGCTCTGATGGATTTAATTTCAATTTATCTCGTAACGCCATTAAAACCCGTTTTCTCCAAAATTTTCCCGCTAGTTTTATTAGGATAATTAGTCAATATGAATAGTTGTTAGTTAGCTTTGTAGTTTAAATAAGGGTAATTTAAGATTTCGTTATGTATCATTTGGTCAAATGTTATTTGTTGATACAAAAGATGAGAAGGTTTTATGCTTGCTGGAGAAGGAGAACCAAAATCTCAGCTCCAGCAGGCTTTTCCCTTGCTCCTAAATAAACAAATAAATAAATTAACGGATGGATGAAAAAGAAATGACCAAGATAAATACTTTAAATTGACCCCACAAATTTCCAAAAGCAGTCCTCGGGGATTGTTGTTTATCATTGAATATTAAGACTTATTTGTACTGAAGACGTTTAAAATTTAATAGCAAATCCTTAGGGATTATCGAAAGTAATAAACTAATTTTGAACGGTTGTCCATAACCTACTTCACCGCTAGTGATATTACTTAGTCGTGTTTGATGAATGTTCGTAGCAGGATAATGACAGGATCAATTTTCGATTAACGAATTAGCGATAAAATGAAAAATACTTGGACATTCGAAAGTTCAAATTACCCTTTTATTAAATATTGTGTCCATTAATTTTGACATGAACGCTATATTCGTTCAAGAATTGTATCAAAAGGCCTCTCATTCGTCGAGCCACCACATCGGTTTGCTTAGTATTCAGTCCTGAGAATCAATATTCTGTCCTAGCGGAGTGAACATGAGGAGTGATTATACCAGTATTCTTCTTATTGTTAAAGCCAATGTATAAAACAGCAGATCTCACAACTAATGGTTCTTACATGCAACGATTTCTCCTTCAGATATGATATTCACGATTCGCATATGGTAATTCGTCAAGTAATCCAAAGTTCGGAAAATGAAAAGATTTGGCTTAAGCAGCTTACAAATGTCATGAATAGCATCCTAAGCAGACCGTTTTGAAGTAAACCACTCTTGAAAACTTACCCGAATTGGCTGAACAAACTTCAGTATGCTAAATGCCAGAAAAATATTTTCATCTGAACTCATTATTTCAACAGCAGAATCCTAACATTCATACGTAAAAAAAATCGTTACATAATTTAATTTGTTCAACTCACGCCCACGATGGCCAACATAATTCATCTAACTACATCTACTGGTAAATGACATTAGAACTTGTGTTTCTGTTTACGGTATAGCTAAAACAGTCATTTGGCAAGTAATGATTTTGATACCCTATTAAGCACGTGTTTCCAAATGACGAATCAATCATGCATGTAAAATCTCCACCCAAATCTACTCGTTGCGCGCCAAACGATTTTCCAAAAATCTAGTATTCTTTTCTTCAACGGCGAAATACTGAACATCTCCTTGCGCGCCAAACATCAATTGTAGATCTAGCAATCATTGGCGACTTTTTCAGTGGAAAATTCCATTGTCCATACAAAATAACTTTATTGGTTTTTCCCACTTTTCCGGTAAGTTTTCCTAATTTTTTTGATGTACGAACCCGGTGGGGGTAAAAACTGATCAAACAAAAAAAAAAGCATCTCAATCCGTCCATCCGTTCTTACGTGATGCGATTACAAAGAATGATCTCTGCATTTTTATATATATAGATGAGAGGAGTGACGTCGAGTGTGTCGTCCTCAACTGCTACTTTAAATTCCAATTTTATTTTTTCAAGTCGCATAATTTGCTCATCTGTAAGGAATTTGTTTTCTTCTTCTTCCCTCGTATTCACTTGTTCTACCCACTGGTCATCTCCGTCACCTGGGCTCTTATTCTCCCAATGTGTTTCTATTACAGGTTGTATGCGAAATGCTTTCCAAAAATCGGAATAGCCTAAAATCAATTTTTGTTTTAAAGTGGGAGCTACAAGTGCTGGGATAATCTTGTTTTCATTATTGAAGGTCACGGACAAATGTACGTAACCTTAAACTTCTATAGATGTTCCTGACGCAGTTTTGATAGATGCATTGCTAGGAAACATTTCAAGCTTCAACAACTTTATAAGCTTTTTGCAACCCAATCCTAAAACGGTTCTCTGCGCTCCACTGTCTAATAACCTAATTATCTCTCTCCCCATTACAAATATTCTCGCGAAAGGTCGGTTATCTCCACCTAATCTCACAAAGATCTCATCAACTTCCATATCTGAACAATAATCAAACTCTGAAAATGGTCTGAACCCATTCGTCAGTAGATCGTGTGCAATATCGGCGGTAGGATTTGTGTCTAGCGATTCAACTTGCCCACTCAAATTGAATTTTGCGAGTTTTTTTGACAACACGGACACAAGTTGGTGAGAACATTTGAAAAACCGCAAATTCTGCAAAATTTTCTACGGATTTCTTGACATTCCACGTAATGATGTCCGGCTTGCTTGCAGTTGTAGCAGGTGCCAATTGGTGGTCGCTTATAGTTTTCAACCAATATCTGCCAAGTGCTTTTTGCTGAACCTTCCATTGGGTCTAATGAGCCAATGGTTTTCCCTTCCCTCCCCTCCTTTGATTCCTTCGGCCTACTCGATTGTTCATCCCTATGTTTATCTTCGGATGTATCTTGCTTTATATTACCTAAATTTTCACCGGTTTGCTTGGACTTAGTAACAGATATTTCATTTAGCTGGTTGAACTTGGAACGCCCCGGAGCATCCATAGACTTTTGAAACATGTTCCAATTATTTTCATCTATAATACGACCGTATTTTTTTAATTTTGTCAGGCTTCTTATGCCTGCCCCAGTCATCGCATTTTTGTAATCATAGCGCATATTTCGCCATATGATCTCAAAACGACGACGTTCTGACAGTGATCTCGTCATTGATAAAAATAGTTTCTGCATATCGTGAAAATAATCTACAAATCTCTCCCCCCGCCCTTGGCGCCTTGCTGTGGCCTGTAGCTCAATCTGAAAATCAAGGTCAGGGGGTAAAAACTCCCGCTTTAATTCACGTTTCAATTCAGACCATGTTCGAAACTCACGGTTCTCGTACCCATCCATAAACCAGTCCTTAGCACGGCCCGTAAATAGATGGATTGAGCTTCGGAAAAGCTCTCGCTCAGAAATGTTTTCCGATTTACACCTCATTTTAATTTCTTTGAGAAACTCTGCTAATCTTTTCCGTCGTATTTTACTTTCCAGTCTGATACTGGAATTCGTTTTACTGTTTTATGGTTTCTTTCTAAATTACTACTATGTCTTCTTCTTGTTTTATTTCGGAATGAGTCTAATGAGTTGATTGAACTAGAACATGAATTAGTTGAACTTTCTAAAGAATCCTCTGAAGAAATTGAAGAAAAGCTAAGCCTTTTAGTTTTTCTCTTAGTGTTCTTTGCACGCTCAGTTTTCTTATTTTGTCTCTGCTTAATCTTTTTACCCTTAATTTCAACCCTTCTTTTAGTGCTCTCTTCGGAGTCTCTCTCTGTTTCTATTTCGGTATGGTTCTCCGAAGTTTCACTATCACCTGCTTTAGATTCACTCGTGGATGGAACTTGAGTAATTTGATCGGATTGTTGAACTAGCTCTAACTTCTGAATTTTATTTTCCTTAAGATGTGCTGTTTTAGTCTGTAATCTATCATTCAAATTTGTCAGTAATGTTTCTAATCTTTTCTTCCTCTTCATATTTTCCTCAGCTTCTTTCAGTCTTTTCTCGTCTAATGCAATTTCTCTTTCCCTCATTTGTTTTTGCTGTTCAGTGGTTTGAACCACAAAGTCTTTGAAAAGCTTTATCAATTCTGATCCGTTCTCCAATTTTCCTTCTTCGTAATTTTTCAAAACATTCAAGATTTCCTCTGATCTCTCTTTCGACGATTCCATTTCTAATATCTTTAATTCTAAATTTTTCTTAATGAACCCACCTGTCGCTTCATCCACTAATACCTCCTCTTCTATATCTTTACCTGAAACTGTTTCGTTAAGGATCTCAATTTCTGAGCGAACTTCTTCCAAAGCTTGTGAAATATCCATCTCTAACGGTTTTGGATTCGCAAACTCCTCATCTGATAGCTTTAGTGCTGGGAAATGTTTGTTAAATATAGCATTGGCTTGCTTGCCCATATAAGTGATTTCAGATGTATGTTTATGTGCCCCCGGAGATTTCGAAAGAAGGAAAATTCGAACTCGATAATGTATTAGCCTTGTTTTTAACTTCATTCGTTGACGAGCATCGGCTTTCGGGTTTTCTAGTAAACCGCCTATTATCGTCAGCGTTGGTCCAATAATTGCAATTTCATCTTTAATTCCCACACGACTAGGTGACATACTAAACGTCTGCGTGTCTCTCTCAATTTTCATTTTATCTTTCAGCTTCCGGCGCTTAATGCTCTCGTGTTCGTCCACAGCAAATAGAACGTTGCGAACGGCGAGCTCATGCTCAATCTCTTGAATAGAAAGATGAGAAACATCCATATTTTTGTATAGCGTTTGGAAATCCATTGTGCTTGTTACTCAATTCAATTTTATCGACAATTATCAATTAATCAATAGCCAGCTAGGGTGGCTCTATATTTCAAAACACAAATAAATAAATTCGATCCCTATTAAGCAAATGAATACTTTCTGATAAATTAGTCGAATCAAGACCCGATACACAATAAAAAAAATAGAAAAATTAATCCGAAATTCTCCCGCTATTTGATGCAACTAATTATAGAATTCCCGATTATTGCAGGTGTACGCGCACTAGTAGACTGACGTCTAGCAAAACCAACATAATTACTTATTCTTTCGGGGAAACATGATCGCGGTCACCATCTTAGTATCCCACTTTGCGATCTTTCTAAACCCCTAATCTTTTCACTTTTACAGTCCCTCACACGCTCTAGGGTTTTTTCGCTTTCAACGTACTTTTTCGAACTTTTAATCAGCCTTCAGTTTTAGTTGGGCGCCATTTGTTAGTTCTTCCACCTGAGGGGTGATCAGTGGAAAAACCTCGATCCCTGGTCACAGCCACGGAGATCTAGTGAGGGTGGGCTTTGCAACAGCCTTCTTTTCAGGGCCACTAGCTCGATCGTGAGCAGCACTTTTGCTCTCAGGGTCGGCGTTAACAAGAGGATGCTGATTAAAAGAACCTAGAAACCTTTTAATTTCCGTTTTTATTCCTTAACCTACTTACAATTTTACTCGTGTGTGTGTGTGTAGTAGTAGAAGGCCGGCCGGCGAGGGAGATTCTGGATGTTGCTTCCGTTCCGGGTGGGGAACGCGTGCTCTACGAGCTGTTGGGGCGGTCGTCACCGCTTGTGTGCTCTACGGTGATGTCGGTGATCCAGTGAGCTGGATCTGTCGTTGCTAGACTAGAGAAATTCTCACGTGTCTGGTCTGCTAGGCGAGGTGTCCGTACTGCTACTGGGTTTTGCGGCGGCAAGTTCGGCTTTCATCCAAGATCGGATGCATTAGCGGGACATTCACGGGTCCGCTGTGATGGATTCCTGCCTGCGAGACGGTTCGTCTCGATGTTCTAGCGGTGGATATATATGGGCACTCAGCCGAAACTATCGGGTCCTATGCGAATTCCAAAATGGAGGGAGAAAGGTTATATTGCTGATTCGTTCTATCGCCAAACTTGCTGATGATCTGGACTAACTGTCGGTGGACTAACTGTCGATTTAAACGGTCTCACCAAAAATCGATGTAGTTCGTTTAATGGTTGAACTAAAATAGACCTATCCTGAATTCTCAGACCCAGTAGCCTTTTCCTTTTTCCCTTTTTTATCTCTTTTGTAATATTCTCTGCCTTGTCTTCCCACAATCGCGACACTACGTTTCTGTTGGGGCAACATCAGGGTTGTATCGTGTTCAGGTGTATTGATTTTGTACATATATTTAATTTTATCTAGCCTTATTTCTAGCGTGTATATTCCTGTTATATTTTAGCTTTAATTATTTTGAATTCGTTTCCTAGTCCTAGTTTAATTATTTAAATTTTATATTTACATTACATTCGTGTTACATGAGGATCATCAGAAAAGAAATATAAAGAAAACAAGTGCCGAAACCTCGACGGTAACAATTCGGCATAAGATATATGCGAGTAGTCGAGACACCTCTGAGGAAGTTAGTCGAGACACGGATAGCGCTCATCGGCCGCCGCCGCTACCCGAATGCCAGCCGTCGTTCGATCGTTACGTTTTTCGACAAGGTCAGAACTAATTAATAAGGTTGTATCTATTCGTGTATTAGTGGTAGTGACTTCACCTTGCATGGTGGAGATAGTAGTAAACAAGCACTTGTAGGTTAAATGTAAAAATGTCGATAAGGAAGTGAGGAGGAAATATATATATGAGCCAAGAGTTACCGAGAATAAACATCACGTGTCGTGAGAAGGAACGGATTGATCATTGCCTTCGTTTTAAAAATCGATACCGTGTAGAACAGTTCCCGTTGGGCATAGCCACCCGTTGAAAAACTTGAGTATCGTGGAACGATTGAGCGTTTTTAGTTTGTCGATTAAAATTCTACAACCCGCCTTGAGAAGTCTCGCTGGGCACGTGACGAATGCCGCTGGTTTGCATGCGGGTGTGATCCGTTCCGCTCGCTTGGCGCGTATGCAAACTTAGTCAGGGAAGAAACTAAATCCGCCCGTGACCCGTTACATTTGGCGCCCAACTACAAGTCATATAAGGCAATTTGGAATAAATAATTTGAATATATAAGAAAAACATAATTTCAACTATTCTAGAAAATTCGAGTTACAGTAGAACTTATCAGTACTTACGGTTTTAGAAAAATTGGTTAGGTAGTGGTAATACGGATTGGGATAATTAATTAGAAATCTCGCTATTACAAGTTGCATTACACAGTCGACGGAGAAAACCTAAAAGAACAAAAATATTAGTTACTATTTAGTATTCGTATTCATTTGGATTTTTGTCATTTTTATTGTGTATATATACTTTTTTCCTTACACGGTACAAACTAATTAATTTTGAATTGAGTAGAAGCAGGATGGCGTTTCCATCGAATCAAGTGGCTCTAGGTTCATACATAACCCTAATGATTTGCTCCCAGACGAAGTAGAATACGAGTTAAGAGTTCGCTGTCTCGATTTATCGTACGCCACAACGGAAGAGCGTAGGCAAGCTTTGCGAAAAGTACAATTAGATGAAATTAACAGTCCTAAAATTCTCAGGACAACCAAGTCGATTATTGATGAGGTAATTCAAGTGTAATTAATAACTATTGGGCAAGAGCTTGAACGGCAAGGACCCAAGCCAAACCTGATTGAGACATGTTCGACTACGAGTAATGTGTTCGAACGCGCTAGATGATTATCAAGTAAAAGTTAAGGAAGAATTATGGGTGAAATAGATACGATACTCGACATTTTCACCAGCCCAGAAGAAAGAATAACTAGAATGAGAATGTCAGCAACGGGTAGAACTTCAATTCAAGATACCTTACCAGGAATAAGTAGAGACCCGGCACTGGAATTTCCTCCACCATCACACATCCTGAGATCGTCGGAAATCGGAGTTTTAAATAACCTGTCGCAGACCTTAAGAAATGCAACACCAAGTCAACCTCAACAGATTGAAAGTCGCCGACCATCAGTTTCAGATATCCGTCAACAAACGGAAATAGCAAATAATTATGCAGAAGAGCAAGGTGTGCAAGCTCCGACACCAGTAAGCCCGGAAACTCCAATAAACGATAGAAGTAAATTGGAAGCTGAAATTACGAATATTGTAGAAAAAATTTTAGCAATTAAAATGGAAAATATGATGCAGCGAAATTTAAGCAGCGTACAACAAGCTCGGCAAAGTGATCAAAGGGTAAGAGATGGAAACAGACAGAAGGAAGGTATTAGTAGAATGTCAATAACGAACCACTTGCAGCACAATTACCATAGATTATTAGAAAGTTCTCAACAAGAAGCTGACATACCGCAAAGGTCTAATCGAACTAGCAGAGCAACCCAAGTTAGACTGGACGGTAGAAGAGGAGTTGATGTACAACAAAGGCTAGATTTGGAAAGCGATGTCGGGGATGATTGGCTTAGACAGAGAAATAGACTAGAAAGTAGAAATGTTAGAATACCCATTGTAGCATGATAATATTGATCCGACTAACCCAAATGAAACACTTTCCCACATTCCAGCATTCACACGATCTCTAACCAATCCTTCTCTGATCACAGATCATAAACCAAAACCGAACATGCACTAAAATCCCAAACACCAATCCTTACATTCTTTATCCTTCAAGTACCATACATCCAAATTAGTAACAGGTCGTAAAAACACTTGACGATCGTTACATTTCCCAAGAGCCAACCATTTGGTTCACATTAAGTTCCCATGCTAGCCGTCCGTGTTGCAACATATGCTGCACACGGCGAGCTAAGCAAGCTTCTCACACTATCCGCCGATGCGACATTTCTTTCCCTTGCGTAATGCGCTATAGGTTCAATCGCCTATTGCTGCACCAATCGATATTCTCTCTCTTTTCCCTCTCTCCCACTAACAATTTATTTAACGAAAGTATTGTAACTGGCTCCTCACACCTTTATGTACATCACAGAGCAGGTTAGCTTAAGTTTAAAACATTTTGAATAAATTAATCTTGACTGGTAAACCGAACAAGACAGTTCACTTTCTTGGATGACTCCATCGAAATCCGCACATGGCTAAATCTATCCGTACAGGATGGCATAAGTCAACAAACAGGAAAAGCATAGTCTTAACAGTGCAATTATGGTGATTGATAAAGCTACTTTGAAATACTTTAATGGTCGGTTAAAAGAGCGTGTGAAACCAGGCATGGCAAAAACACGGATCCGTTCTGCACGGTACTCACCTTCACTCGTGAGCACACCACCAGGAGTATTGAATGCTACGCTTCGTGCCAGTGTTGAAAAACACACACCGAACGCAGTAGAAAAAGCACTCGCAGCGGTGGTCGTGTAATTGTCAAACACCGGTGCTTGGATTTTCGGGCAGCACTGAAGTCGAGTGTTCCTGACTTCGGCAAACACCGAAGCCGAGTGTTTCCGATTTTGCCACATACGTTGCTTGTACTATAAGCACCTATAGCGCCACGGTATGACGAAAAATGCGTTTGAATGATTAATTCTTTTTCCATCAATATGCGTCTGATTGAATTCAATTGATTGACAATATAGCCAACGCATGGGTGCTCTTCGGTGCCTTCGCGAAATTGAAAACACTCGGCTCCGGTGTTTAACGAAACTGAAAATACGCGGTTTCGGTGTATGCCGAAGCTTGAAACACCAGTGCCGAAAATAAAACAGCGCCACGAGCACCGTGGCTTCGGATATTGCGTTTCGTGTTTCTCTTTGTGCACTGGCACGCAATGGCATTCTCAATACACGCGGTGGCGGTGGTTATATGAAGCACGCAGTGCAGTGCAGTGTTTGGACATGCCTGTGTGAAACCAATGAAGGAAACTTTACATTTATACAAGGTGAGAAAAAGGTTAAAGTAAAATAACGATTCGTACAAACAATCGAAGAAATAACTATCAGTACATATCGGTACTTATCGGTACTTATCGGTACATGGCGACAGTGACAACAGTGATTCCGTGCAAACGGTGATTCCGTTCGTTCAAACAGTGGTTTCGCTAGAACAAGTGTGAAAAAAAAGCATGCAACAGAACATTTGATATTTGGTGATTCCGTTCGTTCAAACAGTGGTTTCGCTAGAACAGGTGTGAAAAAAAAGCATGCAACAGAACGTTTGATATTTGGTGATTCCGTTCGTTCAAATAGTGGTTTCGCTAGAACAAGTTTGAAAAAAAAAAGTATGCAACAGAACATTTGATATTTGTGGCTATAAAAACCAGAACAGTGCAAAGAAAAATAAAAGAAGTATTTTTGCCTTTCTCTATAGAAAGGTATTAGAATTGCTGGAAAAACCGACTTTCGAACGGAGCCTCGGAGACCCATAGTGTTATATACCATTCGACTCAGCTCGACGAGATCGGAAAATGTCTGTGTGTGTGTGTGTGTGTGTGTGTGTGTGTATGTGTGTATGTGTGTATGTGTGTGCACTTTTCGAAGATATTTGAACGCGCTCAATTTTCTCAGAGATGGCTCAACCGATTTTAACAAACTTGGGCTCGTTTGAAAGCTACTATCGGGGCATTGATCAAGTTCGAAGATAAAATGGCTGTGACTTTTGGTTCCGGAGATATGATTGTATAAGTGACGTAACCGACAAAAAGCGTTGTATTTGAACGCGCTCAATTTTCTCAGAGATGGCTGAACCGATTTGAACAAACTTGGACTCGTTTGAAAGCTACTGGCGGGCCATTGATCAAGTTCGAAGATCAAATGGTTGTGACTTTTGGTTCCGGAGATATGATTGTATAAGTGACGTAACCGACAAAAAGCGTTGTATTTGAACGCGCTCAATTTTCTCAGAGATGGCTGATCCGATTTTAACAAACTTGGGCTCGTTTGAAAGCTACTGTCGGGCCGTTGATCAAGTTCGAAGATCAAATGGTTGTGACTTTTGGTTCCAGATATATGATGGTATAAGTGACGTAACCGACAAAACACGTTGATTTTTACCGCTCTTGTATATATAAGGGTGCCAAAATTTTGGGATCAACTCTATTTTCGTAAAGTTCTAGTGCTCAAAAGTTTAAGCACCTCGAAAAAAGCCTTCATGCAAAATTTGACCTAAATCGGACATGCTTAAGGGGTGCTGCCCGGTGGTAAAGGTTTGACAATTATCGATCTTGAAAAAGCACCATAGGGGGGAGTACATGAAATTTCCAAAATCGAAAATTTTTTTTGATGCCAAAACTCTTAAAACTGCATAAAACATCGAAATTTAGTGCCATCTCAAAAAAAAATTTTTTTGAAAAAATCAACTTTCTGGGACTTAGAAAAATTTTCATATTTTTTCTAAGTCCCAAAAAGTCGATATTTTCAAAAAATTTTTTTTTCGAGATGACACTATATTTTGACGTTTCATGCAATTCTAAGCCGTTTGGCATCAAAAATTTTTTTTCGATTTCGAAAATTTCATGTACTCCCCCCTATGGTGATTTTTCAAGATATATGAAAATCCCACTAAGTGGACTAAGAAGGCTTTTTGCCTTTCTCTATAGAAAGGTATTAGAATTGCTGGAAAAACCGACTTTCGAACGGAGCCTCGGAGACCCATAGTGTTATATACCATTCGACTCAGCTCGACGAGATCGGAAAATGTCTGTGTGTGTGTGTGTGTGTGTGTGTGTGTGTGTGTGTATGTGTGTATGTGTGTATGTGTGTGCACTTTTCGAAGATATTTGAACGCGCTCAATTTTCTCAGAGATGGCTCAACCGATTTTAACAAACTTGGGCTCGTTTGAAAGCTACTATCGGGGCATTGATCAAGTTCGAAGATAAAATGGCTGTGACTTTTGGTTCCGGAGATATGATTGTATAAGTGACGTAACCGACAAAAAGCGTTGTATTTGAACGCGCTCAATTTTCTCAGAGATGGCTGAACCGATTTGAACAAACTTGGACTCGTTTGAAAGCTACTGGCGGGCCATTGATCAAGTTCGAAGATCAAATGGTTGTGACTTTTGGTTCCGGAGATATGATTGTATAAGTGACGTAACCGACAAAAAGCGTTGTATTTGAACGCGCTCAATTTTCTCAGAGATGGCTGATCCGATTTTAACAAACTTGGGCTCGTTTGAAAGCTACTGTCGGGCCGTTGATCAAGTTCGAAGATCAAATGGTTGTGACTTTTGGTTCCAGATATATGATGGTATAAGTGACGTAACCGACAAAACACGTTGATTTTTACCGCTCTTGTATATATAAGGGTGCCAAAATTTTGGGATCAACTCTATTTTCGTAAAGTTCTAGTGCTCAAAAGTTTAAGCACCTCGAAAAAAGCCTTCATGCAAAATTTGACCTAAATCGGACATGCTTAAGGGGTGCTGCCCGGTGGTAAAGGTTTGACAATTATCGATCTTGAAAAAGCACCATAGGGGGGAGTACATGAAATTTCCAAAATCGAAAATTTTTTTTGATGCCAAAACTCTTAAAACTGCATAAAACATCGAAATTTAGTGTCATCTCAAAAAAAAATTTTTTTGAAAAAATCAACTTTCTGGGACTTAGAAAAATTTTCATATTTTTTCTAAGTCCCAAAAAGTCGATATTTTCAAAAAATTTTTTTTTCGAGATGACACTATATTTTGACGTTTCATGCAATTCTAAGCCGTTTGGCATCAAAAATTTTTTTTCGATTTCGAAAATTTCATGTACTCCCCCCTATGGTGATTTTTCAAGATATATGAAAATCCCACTAAGTGGACTAAGAAGGCTTTTTGCCTTTCTCTATAGAAAGGTATTAGAATTGCTGGAAAAACCGACTTTCGAACGGAGCCTCGGAGACCCATAGTGTTATATACCATTCGACTCAGCTCGACGAGATCGGAAAATGTCTGTGTGTGTGTGTGTGTGTGTGTGTGTATGTGTGTATGTGTGTATGTGTGTGCACTTTTCGAAGATATTTGAACGCGCTCAATTTTCTCAGAGATGGCTCAACCGATTTTAACAAACTTGGGCTCGTTTGAAAGCTACTATCGGGGCATTGATCAAGTTCGAAGATAAAATGGCTGTGACTTTTGGTTCCGGAGATATGATTGTATAAGTGACGTAACCGACAAAAAGCGTTGTATTTGAACGCGCTCAATTTTCTCAGAGATGGCTGAACCGATTTGAACAAACTTGGACTCGTTTGAAAGCTACTGGCGGGCCATTGATCAAGTTCGAAGATCAAATGGTTGTGACTTTTGGTTCCGGAGATATGATTGTATAAGTGACGTAACCGACAAAAAGCGTTGTATTTGAACGCGCTCAATTTTCTCAGAGATGGCTGATCCGATTTTAACAAACTTGGGCTCGTTTGAAAGCTACTGTCGGGCCGTTGATCAAGTTCGAAGATCAAATGGTTGTGACTTTTGGTTCCAGATATATGATGGTATAAGTGACGTAACCGACAAAACACGTTGATTTTTACCGCTCTTGTATATATAAGGGTGCCAAAATTTTGGGATCAACTCTATTTTCGTAAAGTTCTAGTGCTCAAAAGTTTAAGCACCTCGAAAAAAGCCTTCATGCAAAATTTGACCTAAATCGGACATGCTTAAGGGGTGCTGCCCGGTGGTAAAGGTTTGACAATTATCGATCTTGAAAAAGCACCATAGGGGGGAGTACATGAAATTTCCAAAATCGAAAATTTTTTTTGATGCCAAAACTCTTAAAACTGCATAAAACATCGAAATTTAGTGTCATCTCAAAAAAAAATTTTTTTGAAAAAATCAACTTTCTGGGACTTAGAAAAATTTTCATATTTTTTCTAAGTCCCAAAAAGTCGATATTTTCAAAAAATTTTTTTTTCGAGATGACACTATATTTTGACGTTTCATGCAATTCTAAGCCGTTTGGCATCAAAAATTTTTTTTCGATTTCGAAAATTTCATGTACTCCCCCCTATGGTGATTTTTCAAGATATATGAAAATCCCACTAAGTGGACTAAGAAGGCTTTTTTTAGATTAGCATCACTGTTCTTATACAAATAGGCAACGCAAATGTCAAGCACTAGTTTGGAAAAATGATGCTGACTGTGTGACATAAACTCTGAAGCATGCTTTTGTGACCTACTCGAATCAATCTGAATCAATTGGTGTCAAAATTAGTATCCAAAATTATTTAATAAAAGTATGAAACATATTTTCATGAGACTGTTATGAAAGAAGAGAAAGGCATTATCGCACCACTAGGTGGATTAAGAAGGGTTTTTTAGATTAGCATCACTGTTCTCATACAAATAGGCAACGCAAATGTCAAGCACTAGTTTGGGAAAAATGATGCTGACTGTGTGACATAAACACTGAAGCATGCTTTTGTGAACTACTCGAATCAATCTGAATCAATTGGCGTCTAAAATTATTTAATAAATGTATGAAACATATTTTCATGAGACTGTTATGAAAGAAGAGAAAGGCATTATCACACCACTAGGTGGATTAAGAAGGGTTTTTAGATTAGCATCACTGTTCTCATACAAATAGGCAACGCAAATGTCAAGCACTAGTTTGGAAAAATGATGCTGACTGTGTGACATAAACACTGAAGCATGCTTTTGTGAACTACTCGAATCAATCTGAATCAATTGGCGTCTAAAATTATTTTATAAATGTATGAAACATATTTTCATGAGACTGTTATGAAAGAAGAGAAAGGCATTATCACACCACTAGGTGGATTAAGAAGGGTTTTAGTATAGTACATTCAATGCGTGACATTCATACTAAAGAGGTTTCCTGGTAAACCGTATATAAAAACCAGAACAGTAAAAAAAAAAGAAAAAAAGGGGAAACCAATACGTGACAACGTGGTGGAAGCAGCAACATAAGCCAGAATAAATTCAACACTAGCAGCCAACTAACCGCAACGGTAAACCCGAATGTATTTATACACTCCATCTCAACACTATACTTCAGGTAAATAATCAATAAGACCCCTAGAGATAAGTAGCTAGAAAAGAAAATAGTTATGGACAAACAGGAATTATAAAAAGTTCCTAGCATTTTTAGACGAAATAAAACAAGGGAAGAGAACAAGAGCTTTTGCCCCCTTGAGAAAAATTCGTGCCCTAATATAGAGTTGTGGGAATTAATTGACGATTTCCTGCACGAAGTTCTTAACAGTCGAAGACGCGGCTAGCGCGTCCAGTTCGTTGCTGTAAAAATCAAAGACTATGGGGAAAGGGCAATCAAAAGAAACCAACCAGTCTGGTGACACCAATATCCAAATTAACGAGCATATTGAACAGTCTACGACATGTCACCAAGACCACGAGATCAAATTGTGGATTATTATCGCAATTTCGACGATCTTACTTCTATTAAAAATACATAAAATAATGAAAAAACACTGGACCAAGAAAGGATTTAAAACAGCACAAAGCATAAATTCAATCGCTTAAAAAAAAGGCGGGTGGGTAATGTCAGAGACGTAACTGGATGTCGTGAATACATGTTCCTTAACACTTCCGAATATCAAATAGTTGATCAATTGTATGAATTATTCAAGCATTCCCCTTTTTAACAACCAGAATTTGAAACGATGCACCTAAACTAAAGTACAGATTAGTTATATTAAACATTCTGAAACACATATATTATGAAATAACCAGTATAGTTCTTCATAATAAAAATAGCCGCATACAGAATTTGTATGTCGATTATTTCATTTCGGATTTGCATAATTTATTGAAAGAGACTATCAATATGCTGTAGGGATTCGTTTCTAGCATTCAGAAGGGTCAAATTGCATAATTCTCTACGACATTAAACTCTGGAACATTTTTCGCAAAAATAAAGAAGGCTTTATTTGATCTCGATTACTGTGAATTTCACACAGCGAAAAGTGCACAAATCTAATCAAGCTGCTCTAGATTTGCACTAAACTGAGGATATTTACCTTCGATTTACGAACAACAAATCCTAATAGTTCTATAGAAAACTTTTAGAGCCATTAGAACGGCTGATTTTGTGTAATACCCTCTACCGTTGTTTTTTCACCAATGCAAACGACTGGCAGCTGTGACGTAATCGCTCTTGTCGGAAGCGAAACTAGTTTTGCAAACGACATACAATACATCTGCTCGCAGTGGCGATAGAATGCAAACTGATTCAATTTTTGTTAGGAGGTTTCTTTTTGCGTGATTTCGTTTGTTGCTTTTTCACTAATGGGCGGTCCTGACGGCTATAAAAATAGCAGCATATAGAATTTTAATTTCGATTGTTTCATTTCGGATTTGCATTTCATTGAAAGAAACTATCAGGATACTGTACAGGATTCATTCCTGCCTTTCAGAAGGATCAAATTGTGGAACGATATTAAGCACTGTTCGGAACATTTTTCTCGAACAATTTGTTGTACAGCAGCAGATATATTGTCTTCCTCAGAACGCGTTCTTATTGTTGGTGTTGACATGGGTCAAATGAGACAGGGTTTTCAATAGTGTACTATTGAAAAACTTAAATGTTGTTGCAATACACGTTAAAGATGAAAAATTTCGATTCTATTGGCAGTTAGATTATATAAATCCTTCCACAGATCACTGAGCTATGAGCTTTAAAAATACGAGAAAGGCAAACGCGCCTCATGAAATATCTTCTTTGATACTCGTTTATACCAAACCTTTCAGAAAAGTTTAATTTTGAATTATTTGAGATTATGTCACACAACTGAAATTTTTATCATAAAATTGTGATCATATTTCCGATGGCATGTAGCAAAAATTTTGTTGATTCGTTGGATACAACAAAAGATATTCACGATCAAAAACTTATCACTCTCTCTTAGAGGGTAAATTTTGAAATGGCACCCCATAGTAAAGTAAGTCGTATTCACGACAAAAAATTATAATAATAATAAATAAATGAAAATATATACATCAATATTATAGTTTTATAATTTCACTAGCTAGCTAAATGCCTATGACAATAGAGTAATTACACGGAGAAATAAAAACACTAGTAACTATAGATAACAACCTAAAAAAATCGATTAACAAAAAATTTAAAACAGAAACACTAACGACAAAATTAAACTATGCCAACGCGCTATATGCTCAAATAGAAAGCAATCTTTTAGAAAACGAAGACTCACTATCACACTCAGAATTAACATTTCTCGTTGAAGCAGCAAGAAATGCAATTACAGACATCCGTACTACAGTAACTTCGAAGATACAAGAACAATTAGTCGACGAGAAGAGAGATACGGACTCCAAAATGACAAACACAACACCAGCAGTCTTTGACATCCGCCGGGCAACTGCGTTAGTACAAATGTACGACGGCACGCCGTTAGGATTGGATGCCTTCGTAGACTCAGTAAATTTATTATTATAAATTACTACAGCGGAACAATTGCCAATGGCAATCAAATTTATAAAAACACGTCTATCAGGTAAAGCAATATTGGGCCTACCTGATAATATAAGTAATATTAATGAGTTAATAGAAAACGTGAAATCGAGGTGTATGGACATTTCAACACCCGAAAACATCATTGCAAAATTAAAAGCCACCCGACAGAGTGGACCGATAACAAAATTTTGCGAGGAAGTAGAAAATCTAACTACTTCACTCGAACATGTCTACATTAAACAAAGAATACCCCCTGAGGTTGCAAAAACAATGGCCACCAAAGCGGGACTAAATACCTTTGTATCAGGAATAAAGTAACCTGAAACAAAAACAATGTTAAAAGCAGGAAACTTCCATTCAATAAAGGAAGCAATCCAAAAAAACTCAAGAAAATCTGACCGAAAATACAACCACCGCGCAAGTCTTAACTACGCGCGCTAGACAAAATCATAATAATTTCAAAACCCATAACCGTTTCTCTAGAGGAAACGGGAGGAATTTCTACACCCAAAGCAATTATAGCGCAAATCAACGCTATAACGAGCCACACCGTATTTACAACAACAATAACCAATTCCATGCCAACAGATCCGAGCGCTCAAATAGCTCAAATTACTCATAGCATAACAATAATAACCGAGGCCGTGGACATTACCAACCTCAACAAACTCGATATGGGTAAAACCGATTTCAATACAATCGGCAGAATGTATTTCTAGCAGGCTCTGAGCCATTACCGTATATACAACCAATGCAAATGCAAACAGCTGTGCCGGTCAATGCACCGACCGAGCAGCAACAACTGCAACAGCAGAACCAACCGATGCAAAATCATTTTTTGGGCAAATGTGTTGACTTTAAACCTAAGCGCTTCTAACTTCATTAAGATCGGAGTACGAATGACTAACTCAATTTGTACTTTATTGATAGATTCCGGAGCAGATATTTCAATTTTTAAAGAAAACAGAATAATTCCCAATCAAATTATGAATAGAAATGTAAGAACAAAATTGACTGGAATAACAGATGGCGAAATAGAAACTACAGCAATAACCGAAACAGAACTAATGTTCGGAAATAATGTAACCACTAGACATCTTTTTCATTTAGTTGGACCAGATTTTCCTATTCAAACAGACGGCATATTGGGCAGCGACTTTTTCATCTCCCACAAATGCCAAATCGATTATGAGTACTGGTTATTAAATTTTAGTGTAAATAATATAAATGTATCTGTACCTATAGAAGATAAAGTTAATGAAAACTATATTATTCCACAACGAAGCGAAGTGATTAGAAAATTAAGTAATCAAACTATAACAGAAGACATGGTAATCTTTTCACAGGAAATTGAACCAGGAGTTTTCTGTGGAAACGCTATCATATCCCCACAAAAAACTTATATAAAAACAAAGACATCATATTAACAAGATATCCAACTCTCACATTTCCCGAACAAATCATTGGCAACAACATTTTTTGCGAGCATGGCGCCCTCAGGCGAGTTCGCATCGAATCTCGTACACAGAAGTAGGGAAGAGAAATGTCAAATTCGTGCGCGCCAAAATAGCAGCACTGCACACCCATACAATTGACATGATATGTTGAATGTGACACCGTGCGATGGCGTTGCTGAACTGAAGATTGATTTCGCTCCAAGCTGACAGGGTCTGATAAAAATCATGAACACAAGAAAATCACCTGTAAATATATCCAATTTAGAATTCACACCTGAAATGGAACCTTTAGCGAATTACAATATAATGAAATTTAACAATAAACCCCTGAACGACACAAGAAACCATAAACTATTGAACGAAATAGACATGAACAACGTACCTACGTAAGCACAAAAGGAATTAAAGAATCTAATATTGAGATATACAGATATATTCTCTAACCCAGATGAACCCTTGACGACCAATAACTTTTATAACCAAAATATCAACCTAAACGATAACGTTCCAGTCTATATTCTTAACTACAAACCGATTCATTCACAAAACGACGAAATAGAAACACAAGTCAATAAAATGTTGAACAACAAAATAATAGAACCTTCCATATCACCTTACAATAGCCCCATCCTCCTAGTACCAAAAAAATCAAACGACGCAAAAAGAAAATGGAGACTTGTGGTAGATTTTAGACAACTAAACAAAAAAATACTAGCAGACAAATTTCCTTTACCAAGAATTGATACAATTTTGGATCAACTTGGTAGAGCAAAATACTTTTCAACACTAGATTTAATGTCAGGATTTCACCAAATACCTTTAGAAAATAACTCAAGAAAATTTACAGCCTTTTCAACACAAAGTGGACACTACCAATTCACACGTTTACCTTTCGGACTAAATATTAGCCCAAACAGTTTCCAAAGATTGATGACGATTGCCATGGCTGGACTTACACCAGAACACGCATTCGTTTACATTGACGATATAATAGTGATAGGATGTTCCATCCAACACCATTTACAAAATTTAACAAAAGTTTTTGAAAGAATTAGAAAATACAACCTAAAATTAAACCCAAACAAATGTAAATTTTTTAACACCGAAGTGACATATCTAGGACATAAAATTACAGATAGAGGAATATTACCAGATAGTACAAAATACGACCACAGACTAACAGACATGACAGTATGAGTAAATTCTTATAAAAATAATTTTTCGTGATGCACTAGTTCCACCTATATTGTACTGCGCGAACTATTTACTATCTGTACACCCCTTGTGTTATGTACAAGTTTTTTTACTAGTTGGTTTCCCTTCGTTTGTCAACACCAATCAGCTGCTTGCAGGGATGCCTGATTTCATCAAAATATTTGAAAATGAATCGTCACAATAAATTATTGGATAACGTTGATAATATATTTAACTTTTTCGCGATGTTGGAAGGTAACCATTTAGTTGACTCAACGTTGTTCATCTAGACTATTTTTATTGTGTTGGTAGTTTTCACCCGAAATTGAGTGGCGGCAGACCAGAAGCAAGTAAATATTGTAACAAAACGGGTTCGATTTTGTATTGCGTTGGAGGATGAGAAGTAGGCACAATTATGTATATAGTTTTGGCAATATGTATTAAATCTGTATCCTGCATGAAATTCGCATGGACGTATACAAATCAATACATTACAGGTAATTATGTATGAATGGCAACTCTGTTGGTAAATGAAAAAATTAAACACAGTCTAGATGACAGACAGGATGTTTCTGATAGGGTAACGTGGCGCCATCATGACACATGTAAAGGAATATTCGAAATGACCGTTAAAATGATTGAAGAATCTAATTTGAGTGTCCTGTCTGTTAGTCTGTGATACGACGCCATCAGCAACTATCCGATACCGAAAAACAGCGATGACACGAAAGCTAGACGATTTGTAGCTTTCTGCAATTATTACCGTAAATTTGTACCAAATTTCGCAACGATAGCACACCCTTTCAATCAACTCCTTAAGAAAAACAAACAATTCGTTTGGACTAATGAATGCCAGAACGCCTTTAAGGTAGCGCTTCGTGGTCAAGTCGAAGCGAGACAACTCACTGCTTCCTCTTGCTTTGTCGCCGAAATTTCACTCTAAATTGCAAATTTCTCCAATACTAACCCGATTCACGAAAAATCAAAAACATACGATTGTAGGTAAATGATTTTACTATGCATTTGGCGAAAAATATTAGTTAGAAAGCTTTTCTTTCGCGAGATTTCGTGCGAGTTTTGTTAAACCTTTTGTTTTCTTTTTTCCATTTCTCGCTAGAAACAACTCGCATTTGTAGGGATGTGCTACGTTTTCAACAAAGCGTCAAAGCTAGTAGCGATGAAAATCATTACTGATTTCTGGTTCTACTGAAACATGAATAGAAATTATTTTACAAAGTAGTAACACTTACTTACATTTTCTACTCATCTTTATTCAACGTTTACACAGAGAGAACGGACAACGAAAACGAAAGAAAGATTGTTATCGTCTACCGCATGTGGCATTTTTCACACCCCAATGCATGCGTTGACATTGTGTGCGTGCGAAAGAATAAGGAAAAACTCATTTATTTTTAAAACTCGCACGAAATCTTTCGATAAAAACGTTTATCAGGCACAGTTTATATACGAATCGATAGAAAAATTAATTATCTAGAATCGTATGTTCTTGGAATTTCCGTTTTCTTTACCGTTTTCTCACAATTATGAGTAAAGTGCGTGAAACCCCGGGATAGACAGCGAACTCCCGTGACCACGGCGAAGCGCTACCTTAACACATTAAAACTATACCTAATGTCACCTAAATTACTTCAATACCCAGACTTCACACTACCCTTTATACTAACAACCGACGCTTCAGACGTAGGTTGCGGAGCTGTACTTTCTCAAATCAGAAACGGAAACGACTTACCTATAGTTTTTGCGAGCAAAAGTTTTACCCCGGACGAAAAGAATAAATCAACGATATTAAAGGAACTGACAGGAATACACTGGGGAATAAATTATTTTTAACCTTACCTATACGGAAGAAAATTTACGGTCAAAACAGACCACCGACCTCTAGTATATCTATTTAACATGAAAAAACCTACTTCTAAGCAAACAAGAATGAGATTAGATTTAGAAGAATTTGATTTCAACATAGAATATATTAATGGAAAAAGCAACGCTACAGCAGATGCCTTATCCAGAATTGTAACAACCTCCGATGAATTAAAAGCCCTCAACATATTTAGAGTCAACACAAGAGCCATGACAAAATTACATAATAATATTAATAATAACAACAATATTAACAAAGACAATTTTAACAATAAACCGACAACTGTGAAAGACAAACTACCAACGACAAAAGATAAAAAGACTGATCACCTTGTTATCTATACGACCGAAAACCCAACTGATACGAGAACCAATAAAGCAAATAGCAACATATGTTAATGAAAGAAGAGCCCTAGAACTCATACTTTCAACATTAGAACAAGAAATGACAAAAATGAAAATAAATAAAGTCGCAATGTCGACAGAAGAAGCAATATTTAAAAGGGTACCCATGAATATATTCAAAACATTAGTACAACAAACGAATGAAAACATACAAATAATAATGTATCATCCACCCAAGTTCATCAGTGAACCTGGCAAGATACAGAATCTTTTAAAAAATTATCATGAAACCCCTACGGGAGGACACGTAGGACAGCATCGCCTGTAACTCAAAATAAGAGAATATTACAATTTTAAAGATATGAAAGGAACTATTTCACGATTCATAAAGGCCTGTGAGTCGTGTAAAAGGAATAAAATTCTTAAACACACTAAAGAAAAACAAATATTAACTAACACACCGTCAAACCCATTCGAAATAATATCAATAATAACAACCGCTACGTAATAACCATACAATGTGAACTAACAAAATACATTGCAATAATACCCATCCAAAACAAAGAAGCAAACACAATAGCTAAAAATTCATACTAATATACGGAAAATTTTTGGAATTAAAATCCGATCAAGGAACCGAGTACAAAAATGAAATACTTGAGAAAGTATGCAAATATTTACAAATTAAACAAAATTTTGCAACTGCCTATCATCCGCAGACTATTGGATCATTGGAGAGAAATCACAGATGCCTAAACGAGTATCTGCGATCCTTCGTCAATGAACACCAATCAGACTGGGATGACTGGTTACCATATTACGCATTTACTTACAACACCACACCACACTCGGAACACCAATTTACACCGTACGAACTAGTCTTTGGAATTAAAGCAAAATTACCACAAGAAAATTACCCAAGATAACGAACCCCGTGTACAATTTTGATCTTTACAACAACGAACTTAAATACAAATTGGAAAAATCTAACTTAATAGCAAAACAAAGACTAAATGAAAGCAAAAACTCAAACATCCATATAAACCCACTAGAAGTACAAATAGGTGAAATAGTGTATTTACAAAACGAAAATGAGAAGAAATTCGATTTATTTTATATCGGACCGTACACCATAATTAAAATACTAGATGTAAATTGCGAAATCGAAAACAACATAACAAAGCAACGAATGATAGTACACAAAAAAAAGACTTGAAAAAGGTTAAAAAATCCAAATTTTTATATACAATTTAAGGACACACATTCAAACCCCAATTAAACCACACATACAGTAGATTATATACAGCAGAAACACAACACACTTCAATGTTCACTATTCATTAATAATGTTAGGGAGCCAGTTCGATTACAATTGAATGCTTACACTACGTTACATTATTCAACCAAAAGGAGGGTGATGTAGCATGATAATATTGATCTGACTAACCCAAATGAAACACTTTCCCACATTCCAGCATTCACACGATCTCTAACCAATCCTTCTCTGATCACAGATCATAAACCAAAACCGAACATGCACTAAAATCCCAATCACCAATCCTTACATTCTTTATCCTTCAAGTACCTTGCATCCAAATTAGTAACAGGTCGTAAAAACACTTGACGATCGTTACATTTCCCAAGAGCCAACCATTTGGTTCACATTAAGTTCCCATGTTAGCCGTCCGTGTTGCAACATATGCTGCACACGGCGAGCTAAGCAAGCTTCTCACACTATCCGCCGATGTGACATTTCTTTCCCTTGCGTAATGCGCTATAGGCTCAATCGCCTCTTGCTGCACCAATCGATATTCTCTCTTTTTTCCCTCTCTCCCACTAACAATTTATTTAACGAAAGTATTGTAACTGGCTCCTCACACCTTTATGTACATCATAGAGCAGGTTAGCTTAAGTTTAAAACATTTTGAATAAATTAATCTTGACTGGTAAACCGAACAAGACTGTTCACTTTCTTGGATGACTCCATCGAAATCCGCACATGACTAAATCTATCCGTACAGGATGGCATAAGTCAACAAACAGGAAAAGCATACTTTAATGGTCGGTTAAAAGAGCGTGTGAAACCAATGAAGGAAACTTGACATTTATACAAGGTAAGAAAAAGGTTAAAATAAAATAACTATTTGTACAAACAATCGAAGAAATAACTATCAGTACATATCGGTACTTATCGGTACACCATTAACAAATGGCCGATCAGGTTCAGCGGTGACCCAAAAGGCATGTCGGTGGAAGAGTTTGTAAAACGAGTGGAGGTATTGGCAGAAAACAACCAAGTATCCGACACGAAATTGTCAAGCAAAGCGAATTTTCTATTTAAGCCAGAATCAGCAGCAGAAATTTGGTACTACACATTTTCACAGAAATTCACTTCATGGCAAGTATTGAAATACCACTTAAGATTACGATTCGAAGTCCCCAATAAGGATTTAAAGGCAAATCAGAAATAGAAAACAAATGAAACTTTCGTCACTTATATGGGTGAGATAGAGCGACTCTTCCTACAAATTTCAAAACCGATGAACGAAAAATCAAAACTCGATATTTTACTTGGGAATATGCGAGACTGGTATAGACCACATTTAGCGTTCATAAATATAGACAATTTGGATTTAGTTTATGCTATGATCTTGATAAATCAGTGTACAGATCATATGCTCAGCGAAATAGATATTATAATGTAAATTGTTTGGAAGACGAAGAGAAGGAAGAAATCAATACAAGCGAAGAGCAGGTACTAGAGGAAGTCAATATGATCACGAGAACAAAACCTAGGAAGCATGCGACACCCGAAGAAATGGAACCCCCACTAACGAATCAAGGAGACAACACCGAGAATAACGTACTGTGCTGGAATTGTCGGCATTTCGGCCACTATTGGAGACATTGCACAAAAAAACAAGCAATTATTTTGTCATGTTTGTGGAAGGTTGGATGTAGTGGTAGGGAACTGTCCCGTGAATCATCGTCAAGCTAGATTCTATGAACAAAAAAACGAAAATCAGGAGAGAAGATAGGGAGTGACCTCTCCGATGAAAGTATATGCACTTCCAACCCATACAGGAAGTTTTCCGAGGTAATGGTGATAAATACACGATAAAATCGTTGTCCATACATATCTGTTTCGATACTAGGAACAACTGTAGAAAGATTATTAGATTCCGGGGCAGCCGCTAAGATAATTAGTGACCCCGGACTGTTAGAGAAACATAATTTTGATACCAAGCCCACGAACCTGCGAATTCGTACAGCAGATGGAACAGCACACAACTGCTTAAGTTCCGTTTATATACCAGTAAAATTCCGAGGAATAACTAGAGTTATTCAAGTCTTATACGTACCAAACATTGCAAAAAAAACTAATTCTTGGAAGTGATTTTTAGAAGGCATTCAAAATAGAAACCGCAATCGAAGAAAACGGTAGATGGAGTAGAGTAGAAGTAAATGGTAAGAAGGAAGAAAAAAACCCAATAAATTTCGTTGAAAATTATTTTGCGGAACAATCAGTAGAGATAAACTTAATTGTTGAACCAGTAGTGGAAGAAATCAGTAAAAAAAAAACGAAAGAAGATTTGAGCCTTGAATTACCATCATTGGAAATACCGAAAAGCCCGAAAGATTTTATTGTGGAGACAGAACACAATCTAACTGATGTACAAAGAAAAGAATTAATAAAGGTGATAGAAATACTGAAAGGTGACGGGAGATTGGGAAGAACAAATATTCTCGAACATAGAATTGAGATAATGGAGGGTCAAAACCCAAAATAAGCTCCGAGATACAGATGCTCACCAGCAATACAAAACGAAATGGAAAAAGAGATCGAAAGGATGAAAGAACTAGATGTAATTGAAGAATCGGAATCAGATTGGTGTAACCCATTGCTACCGGTAAAAAAATCATCTGGTGAATGGCGATTGTGCTTGGACTGTCGAAAAGTAAACGAAGTTACAAAAAAAGAAGCATACCCGTTTCCGGATATGCATAGCATTTTGAGTAGGATTGAAAGAGCAAAATATTTCTCGATCATTGACTTGTCAAAAGCGTACTGGCAAATCCCGTTAGCACAGGAAAGCAGGAATTACACGTCATTTAGAGCAGGGAAATACTTGTATCGATTCAAGGTAATACCGTTTGGTTTAACAGGCCCTCACCCAAACAAAATTAATGAATAAAGTGTTGGGCTATGATATGGAACCACAGGTTTTCGTATATTTGGATGATATTGTCATCACTTCCAAAACATTCGAGGTACATATGAAATTACTTCGCAGAGTAGCAGAAAGATTAAGGCAGGCAAACTTAAGCATTAGTATCGAAAAATCTCGATTTTGTCAGAAAAAAATTTCATATTTAGGGTACATTTTATCAGAGCAAGGAATTTCAATCGACAGCAAGAAATTGGAACCTATACTTAGCTATCCATCACCGAAAACGTTGAAACAGGTCAGAAGGATTATGGGAATGGTAGGCTTCTACAAGCAATTCATCCCCAATTACAGCGCAGTACTAGCCCCAATTACGGACTTATTAAAAAAAACAAAATCTAAGTTAATTTGGACAGAAGAGGCGGAAGACGCGTTCAACAACATCAAAAGCATACTCACGTCACCTATTGTGTTGGCGAATCCGGATTTTAATCAGCAATTTATAATTGAATCCGATGCGTCACTCGTAGCAGCAGGAGCAGTGTTAGTCCTATACCAAGACAATATACGGCGACCAATTGCATATTTCTCGAAAAAGTTTTCACCAACACAGCAGAAATATTCAGTTACGGAACGTGAATGCTTAGCAGTAATATTGGTCAATATTATAGCAGATGCGTTATCTAGAGCACCAATCTAGGCAGAAGTACTTACGGTCGACTTAGATCTGGAAAAACTAAAAAAAACATAGCTATAAACAGCAGCAAGTATCCAGACCATAGAGTAATTCGAGGCAATGTGTACAAACTCATTCCAAGTGTCAACGCCGCCGATCCACGATTCGAGTGGAAGTATATTCCACCCAAAGCTGAGCGATTTAAAATCATGGAAGCCGAGCATGACGTGGCACATTTCGGCTTCTATAAAACCCTTAAACGCATACGGGAACGGTACTACTGGCCTGGAATGTCCGTCGATGTTAAAAGATTCTGTCGGGTATGTGATACATGTAAAACGACGAAGCATTCAAATTCATCAGTCCATCACTGAGAGTCACGAGGTTCATTTTGTGCGCCGTTTTTCTTATGCACCGGTTTTTTTTCAAATGCATGATCGAAATTGAATCATTGATTTACAATGATGCAATGAATGCCATGCGAAATAATTGCTGTCGACTAAATTGAATCTCTTAAAGAGCCGAAGATCCGATCAGCTCGTAGCGTGTTCCCTGCGTCATAATGCAGTGAACTGGGTAGCAAATGAGTGAGCTGGTGAGCTGCGGTTCTTTTGAAAAGAGCTGTGAGCTGTCAGCTCACTTCAATGATTCGATTCACTGGAACAGCTCAGGAGCGAATTGCCCATCTCTAACTAGTATGGGGTCGTGTGAAAATATGCCTTGCGAAACAAGGTTGCCATATATACAGATTAATCTGTATTATCATTATTATTATTATTATTATTATTATCATTATTATTATTATTATTAGAATCACTCTTGCATACCGAAGATCGTAGATATATTTCAGACCAGGCCATTGCAATTGTCTCGTACTGAAATTTCGAGAAGAATCAGATATCTTTGAACTTCATAGCTTCAATAAAAATAAACTACAAATTTGTCGTACCTAGCTTCCTATATTAGCAAATTAAAAAGGAATTGTTTCAAGTTTGGAATATATAGTTGTAGAATAGTAGCTGTTTAATGTAACTAATCTGTACTTTAATGTAGGTGTATCGCTTCAAATTCTATTAGTGAAAAAGAGGAAAGCTTGCACAATTCATACAATCAATCAACTAACTGATATTCGGAAAAGTGATGGGAGCGTGTCAGTTTTTTCGTATTCACGACATCCAGTTATGTCTCTGACATTACTCACCCGCCTTTTTTCATTATCATATCTTTGTGCATCTCAAAAAAATTTTTTTCTAGCTCATTATCATATCTTTGTGCATCACAAAACAAAAAAAGTAACTGTAAAGTAACTTAGATTCTAATTCCTTATTAAATGTGTTATCTTAAAAAACTGTTTGTTATGTTTAGATCACCCATGTGCTGCTTTTTGGTGTTCGTTTTGTTTCCGAACTATTCCCTTTTATGCTGCCAATTCCTATCTCTCTGTTTCTTGAGGATTCCAATATTATTAGTTTGTTAGTGACTGAGTTTTCATATATAAGTTTTTTTTAATCCGCCATGAATTCTTTGGTATATAATATTTTAATTATTTGTTGTATCTTTCTTTCATTGTGTTTTCGTAACTTTTATATGTCCATATTGTCGTATCTGTATTTTTTTTGACATTTTGATTTGAGTGCCTAATTTGCACTTAAGAAATCCTCAGTTCATTCATATAGTAAGCATATATATTCCGGGGCCGCGATCCGCTTGTCCACACGCACTTAATCACTCATACTAATATCATTGCATAAATTCATACATTATATAGAAATTATTTGCTGGCCAGCGTCATTTTGATAGTCGTTACTCTGTCCGCTTGTGTCTTATCTTTTCTTGTCGTATCCGTTATATCTCATCGCTATTTTCTTTTAAGTTTGAAGTATTTTTTTAGAATAGTAGTGTTAGTTTTATGTTATTTATCTTATTTCACCATAGAAATTTTCCTTATTTATAACATTATTTCCGTATTCCATGACATTATGTTTACCTCTCTTGTGTAATGTACTCTTTTTTTCTAAACGCATTGTAACTTTCCCCCAGTTCATTTTAATTTGTAGCATTATAGCTTCCTCCCAAAAACATATTTTGATCACATCTTTAATATTCCTCTTGAATTTAACTTTGTTTTTTCTTATGACCAGCACGGTATTGCTGTGTATGACATGATTCCCATGTTTATAATATATTTGAATTTTCTTGATTGGTTGACTCATCTAGGATCATTAGAATCCCATATTTTCCCATAGTTTATTTCCACTTTGTATTACTTCAACTATATGTTTGAGTTTCATTAAATATACTCTCTCTTTTTCCTTCTTCATATGTTTTCATATGTTTAATTTTATTTCTTATTCACTCTCGTACTTTTTATCCAATAACATCGTAAAACATGTGTATGTTTTAATATCCTTCTGCTCGCATTCATTTTTTTCCGTGTTAGAATTGATTTATTTTGACTCTCATCATATATATTTCACTGTTATTTATCCCTTCTGGGTATATTTTCCATGTTTTTAAGTTTTTCGTTGAATTCTTATGTCAACGTATCATTGTATGATGTTTGCTGTTAATTCTTGTTTTAAATGTATCCTATTTTTCTTTATTTCAATTACTCTCAGGATTTCAGTTTCCCTTATATTTTCAATATTATTCATTTTTATTTAGATGAAACTCTTAATACAATATGTTTATTTTTGTGTATCACTTTGTATACATTTTGAACCTTTTTATTACTTTTCTAATGTCTCTTTGATACTTATTATTTTTAATTATCTTGGTGTTCGGTGCTAACATTCGGTTCCACAATCTGTATATCTTTTCAATCGGTTATTATGAACCTTTTCTAGTCTATTCCCATTTTTTATAGTTGTTGTTTGCTCACTAGGAAGAGCGACTACTTCATACGGTCCTCTCTAAAGTGATTGTAATTTCTGTCCTGCGCCTGTGGGATTGGCTTTTACTAGCACTAAGTTTCCCCACATTGGTTGCCATTCATTGGAGTTTTTATCATACAATTCTTTGCGCTTTTGTTTCGACGCAATTAGATTCTCCCCGGCTTGATGATGAAGTCGTTTAAATGTAGATCGCATTTCATTAACGTAGTCCTCATAGTAGAGACCATCATTAGGTGCTGTCCATAAAAGACGTCACGCCGCATGGGGAAGGGGGGTGTTTCATAAAACGTGACCTTTTGTGACAGGGGGGAGGGGGGGAGGTTTTTGGAATGTGATGTCCAATATTTTCAATGAGCGCATTTTTGAAAAACCTAATTATATTACTGCTTTGCCCTATTTCCTGAAAAAATCTCCACTATAAACGTTTACATTCTATAGGAAAACGTGTATTTGTTGATGTAAAAGCTTCTTCGTGTAAATTCGGAAATGAATGATGCAGGAAATCATTTCTGTTGTGATCAGCAAAAGTGCACGGAGGAGTGAGTAAATTAGCGAAATTAATAAATTTTGCCTAATATGAGTAAAAAAGAAAAAGATGCCTTCAAACGGTTTAACTTAAGTTATGCACTGACAATTTTTTCAGTAATTTGATTTTCTAGCATTGATAATAGTATATCATAAGAATTTCTCTTATCTGATTCTGATGCAGTTTATTCAATTGTACTCCATTTGAAAAAGGGCGGGAGATCAACGATTTCAGACGTAGATCATGTCATGTCTTATCTTGGTCATATGTGATTTTCCTCCACCAACATCAAAGCTTATCAATTCATCCAATGATTGAACTTACATTAATCAAGAATCATTTTAGCTCAAAATCACTACCCATTGTGTGACGGAAGATCAGTACCGATATTGATCGATGTGATTTAAATTTCACTGATCAACTGATAATGAAAAGATTCTCCGGCAGTGATCTCGTTTTGATGAGGTTTTGGTCTTTATTTTCTCAGCCCTGTATGATACACTAAGGAAATATTATTCTTTACCTAAAACAATAATATATCTGTGTACCCCTAGGAGGAATAAAACAGATGATTTAAATGTTTAATCCATTCCAACCAAATGCTTTTGTTAATTTATATAATTGATATTAATAAAATAATTCCGATGATTTTGTAGTTTTAGGGATATTTTTTAATCTAATGACAGCATGCAATAAATCGATTTTTCCCTCATATTTGTATGGCTTTTCATACATATTGAGATTGTATTGAGATGAATTTTATTTATTTTGAATTCGTGACATGTGACATAGGGGGGGTGGGGGGTCTTTGCTTCTGTGACAATTTGTGACAAAAGGGGGATGGGGAGTCAAAAATTGTCAAAAAAAAAGCGTGACGTCTTTTATGGACAGCCCCTTATGGTATTTGTAAGCGGAGTTTGGAATGTTCGCCCGTCTTCCGTATAATAATTCAAACGGTGTATAACCCGTTGAGGAATTTACAGTGGTATTATATTCGAAACTGAAGAATGGGAGTAATTGATCCCATGTATTCGGTTCGCTACCTACGTATTGTCTTAAATAGGTTTTCTATTCCCTATTCGATCGTTCCACCAAGTTTGCTTGTGGATGATATGTACTTGTAGTAATTTTTTTAAGTTTTAAAATTTGACATACATTTTTCATAAGAGAACTAACAAAGTTGGTTCCATTATCGGTTACTAATTCGGCGGGTGTTCCATATTTACATATATAATTATTCACGAAAGTTTGCGCGACCGTGGCACTCTTTTGATTTTCCATCGGTGCTACAATTAAATATCTAGTTAGATCGTCTTGCAGAACAAGTCCGTATCTGTTCCCCCATTCTGACTCAGGTAATACCACTATGTCCATATACAACTTCTCGAACGGTTCGGACGATGTCGTGGTAATTCTCATTGTTCGTTCGACCGATTTTGTTTTTCTGGCACGAGTTGCATTGTTTAACATAGTTTTCGATATCTTTCCGCATATTAGTTCAATGGAATAGTGGACTCATTCTTTTCAACATTCGTTTGCTTCCAACATGTCCGCCTAGAGGAGCATCGTGGAATTCTTTCAATATAGTTTCACGGTCCTTTTCTGGCACCCACATCCTGTCTTTTTCCGGTGAGTATAGTGTGAAAATTTTATCAAATTTCTCGGCAATAAATCTCAACACATTTGCCTCCGTGGTTTTCTGCATGTTTCGAAAAGAGATAATCTGCATGCTCTTTGCATTTTTCATGTCTTCAGGGCAGTTAGTGAATGCTTCTACTAACCCATCTATTAGAATTCTTGTATCGGTTATTGATCTACTCGAGCCGTTTAGAACCAATCCCCATATTTTAGGATCTGGAATTGAAAATACTCTTCCATTCAGATAGTCTTTTAAACCGTGTGGTAAGTCTATCAGCTCGGCTAGTTCTTTATATGCTGATCTACTGTTTACTATTACGAAAGTACCATCAAATCGCTTTCATTATTTTTTTGTTTTGATAATTTTGACAGATCAAATTCGATATAATTGTTATTTATGCATATTTCATATTCTTCGAAATATGAGAGTGCTCCCAAATCTTCCTTTTCGTCCCATTCAAAATCGATGTTTTCTAATCCGACTATGTGCGGATTCCATTCTGTCTTTTGTTTATTTTTAAATAAAGTAAACCTGCCTGATTCGTCTTTAAGTTGTTTTGGGGGAGTTGATTTTTTTCCGCGTCTTTCCGCTTCGCAAGTTCATTTCTTTCTGCTTGCTGCTGTTGACGCTTTTGCTGTCTAGTGACTATTGATTGGGTGTAAGGACTCGGCCTGTTCGGGCAGTCTGGATAAAAAATATGCCACAACATTGTCCTTGCCTTGTTTATAGCGAATGTCCATTTCCAACCCTTGAAGTTTCAGACGTAGACGCGTTAGCGTAGGCGAAGTTTCTTTTAAATGCCATATTGAAATCAGCGGTCTATGATCAGTGTATACAATAAATCTCTGATTATAAATAAAATGTCTGAAGCGGTTCACTGCCCATACGATGGCTAACAACTCTTTTTCAATCGTATGGTACTTTCTTTCAGCTCCTACTAGACCTCTGATTGCATAAGAAATAGGCCTGTCGATCGATTTTTCATTACAAAGTACTGCTCCAATAGCGTACTCGCTGGCATCTGTCGTGATCACGAACATAACTTTATAGTTTGGTCTAACCAACAGTGTATCAGAAGTTAAAAAATTTCGCAATTCCTCTAAAGATTGTTGACACTCTTCTGTCCAAGTAAACTTAACATTGTTTCGCAAGAGATCGTTCAATGGTTTACGTTTTTCTGCTATGTGAGGTATGAATTTCCCGTAGAAATTTAATGTTCCTAAGAATGACGGGACACCTTTGACTGTTTTTGGTGCCGCCATCTCTTTTATTGTTTTTATTTATTTTATATTCATTTTTCAAAATTTGGCATTTACCTGGCTCGACTTTTAGATTATGTCGGCGGAGAGCCTCTAAAACTTTGTGTAAGTTTTCATTACGTTCCTCGATGGTAACACCGAAAACAATTATATCATCCAGATAGACGATTGCTTTAACCCCTTCTATCTAATCTAATCTAATCTTCTATCCCTTCTATGAATTCAAAGTGGCGTTTTGGAGTTGAAAACGCTGTCTTGGCTGCATTTTTTTTAGTTAATTGGCACTTGGTAAACCCCTGATTTTATATCCAAGGTAGAAAAATATTTACTGTTTCCAAGATTATCTAGAATCTCGTCAATTAGTGGAAATGGGTAAACAAATGGCTTTGTAACTAAATTTAAAGCCCTGAAGTCCACCACGATTCTGTATTTCTTGTTACCCAATTCATCGTCCTTCTTGGGAACACATAGGACTGGTGCATTCCACGGACTTTTGCTAGGCCTTATGATACCTTGTCTACGCATTTCTTCAATTTCTTCATTAATATGCCTCTTTCGTAGCGTAGAAATCTGTATTGCCGTTTGTTGAAGTGGTCTCAATTTCGTGCACTGCCGCAGCAGTGATAGTAAATTTATCCCCGTTCAGATAGAATATATCGCTATATGATGCCATAATTTTCTCTAAATCCATAAAATTTTCTTTTTTAAATGATTCATATTTAGTGATTTTAATATTTTATCCGTTCGGTCTCGACCAGTTATTTGACCGTATCTTCTATTTTCCGTAAGAATTACGTCTTGATTTGTATCTAAATCCAGGAAACATTTGTCTTCCTCGTGACACTCTCCACCAATAAAATCTTTTTCTTCTTCATTACTTATATTAGTTTCACAACATGGGAGCATACTACCTGAACGATCGTCGTTTTGACTTTCTCTATAGAAAGGTATTAGAATTGCTGGAAAAACCGACTTTCGAACGGAGCCTCGGAAACCCATAGTGTTATATACCATTCGACTCAGTTCGACGAGATCAGAAAATGTGTGTGTATGTATGTGTGTGCACTTTTCGAAGATATTTGAACGCGCTCAATTTTCTCTGAGATGGCTGAACCGATTTTAACAAACTTAGGCTCGTTTGAATGCTACTGTCGGGCCATTGATCAAGTTCGAAGATCAAATGGTTGAGACTTTTGGTTCCGGAGATATGATTGTATAAGTGACGTAACCGACAAAAAGCGTTGTATTTTAACGAGCTCAATATTCTCAGAGATGGCTGAACCGATTTGAACAAACTTGGTCTCATTTGAAAGCTACTGTCGGTCTATTGATCAAGTTCGAAGATCAAACGGTTGAGACTTTTGGTTCCAGATATATGATGGTATAGGTGACGTAACCGACAAAACACGTTGATTTTTACCGCTCTTATATATATATATATATATATATATATATAATATATATATATATATATATATATATATATATATATATATATATATATATATATATATATATATATATATATATATATATATATATATATATATATATATATATATATATATATATATATATATATATATATATATATATATATATATATAGGTTATACTTGATTTCGACTGGGGTGATAATCGTGGAAACTGTGAAACGGCTGTCTCAGTCTTATAATACAAACGAATGTTGTTTACTGTCCGACGTTTCGGCCTTTGATGTAGGCCTTTTTCAAGGAAAACTGGAAAATTTATTGTGTTACATTGACAAAAACATAGAGCGTTGAACAAATAATACAATGTAAAAACTTACTAAAGTCTATCGTTTATAGTCAAAATTTGTCGATGTCTGACGCTACGTTGTCTGGTCAATTTTAGAACATGCTTTAAAATACTACGAGAAAATGGTCATTTACTTAAAAACTGAATCAAAAGTTATTTAAAAACAATTCTTACTATTGACTGCATAACAAATATTTTGCTTGCATAAATCACGTACAGTGTCACAACTACTTAGTTTAACGACTATTCTGAAGCTTTCATCATGGTGATCAAAAACAATGAGCTTATCAACGTTATTAGGTAACGTTGTCGTTGAAAAAGCTCAGCAAAGTGCTGTGTAGAGTACGGTAGTATTGGTGTTTATCGGAGAGTTTTCATTTCTTATCGTATTTGATGGATTTGATAGAATGTAGAATACCAGCGTAAGTGGTGTTGAGGCCTTGTACATCGGTGCGATGATTAACTGTTTTGGTAGTATTGGAAATATGACACATTTCCAACAGAGGTAAAGCTGTAGATCGCAATGATCGATCTATAATCTTTGTTTTCTCCAATGCAAAATTGTGTCCTTCATTGATGGTGTGATGAATGAGTGCTGTTTTTTCTTTTAGCCTTGATATTTCTACATCTGCGTGTGGTGGTGGATTTTCAGTTAATTTTAAAAATTGATTAATGTTGGATCGATGACCACTGAGTCTGGTTTTCAGTTGATTGGTTGTCATTCCAATGTATGCATTTTCACAGTCATTACAGGGAATGCTATAGATGACGTTTGATTGTTTAAATGGATCAACAGGATCTTTAATCGGTCGGAGTAGAGATCGTGTTGTTTTAATCGGTCTATGGCTCAGTTTTGTTGTTGGGAAGTCCGGCTTTAGTGCTTTTATAATTTGTTTGCTGAGAATGGGTATGAATGGTATGGATCTATAGTGAATTTGTTGTTGCATATCGTTGGTTTGCAAAGCGGGTTTATCGGTGATTTCAGTTTCTGTCTCCTGGGTTTTATCGGTCTGTGCTATAGCAACTAAATTTGATGGTTGTGTGTTATTGTGAGGCTGCTTTGTGTGAAAATGGTTGATAAGCCTGTTTATGAGTGATGATGGATAATCATTTTGCTTCAGATGTTGGTATATGATATGTTTTTGTTGATCTGCTGATTTGTTCGTAGTTAAAGCGGTAACTCGTTTTATGAGATTTAGGGCTACATTAATTTTCATTGTCATTGGATGAAACGAGTGATAGTTCAACAATCTTCCAGATGCAATAGGTTTTGAATACCACTGTGTGCTTATGGTTTGATCTTCATATCGTATTAGTAAAGTGTCCAGAAAGGGTAGTTTTTTTTCTGATTCTACTTCTACGGTAAATTGGATGTGTTCATTATAGCTGTTGAATTTTTGTAATGTGTATTGGACTTGATCGTGAGGTAACGATAGAATTAAATCGTCCACATATTTGCGGAGCACCGGTATTTTAAACGGTACATTTTTAATTACTGTTTCGATGAGGGTTTCCATGACAATGTCAGCTAATATTGGTGATAGCGGACTACCCATGGCGGTTCCAAACGTCTGTAGATAAAATTTGTCTAGTTATTTCCGCTTTCGAGACAAATTTTATCTACAGACGTTTGGAACCGCCATGGGTAGTCCGCTATCACCAATATTAGCTGACATTGTCATGGAAACCCTCATCGAAACAGTAGTTAAAAATGTACCGTTTAAAATACCGGTGCTCCGCAAATATGTGGACGATTTAATTCTATCGTTACCTCACGATCAAGTCCAATACACATTACAAAAATTCAACAGCTATAATGAACACATCCAATTTACCGTAGAAGTAGAATCAGAAAAAAAACTACCCTTTCTGGACACTTTACTAATACGATATGAAGATCAAACCATAAGCACACAGTGGTATTCAAAACCTATTGCATCTGGAAGATTGTTGAACTATCACTCGTTTCATCCAATGACAATGAAAATTAATGTAGCCCTAAATCTCATAAAACGAGTTACCGCTTTAACTACGAACAAATCAGCAGATCAACAAAAACATATCATATACCAACATCTGAAGCAAAATGATTATCCATCATCACTCATAAACAGGCTTATCAACCATTTTCACACAAAGCAGCCTCACAATAACACACAACCATCAAATTTAGTTGCTATAGCACAGACCGATAAAACCCAGGAGACAGAAACTGAAATCACCGATAAACCCGCTTTGCAAACCAACGATATGCAACAACAAATTCACTATAGATCCATACCATTCATACCCATTCTCAGCAAACAAATTATAAAAGCACTAAAGCCGGACTTCCCAACAACAAAACTGAGCCATAGACCGATTAAAACAACACGATCTCTACTCCGACCGATTAAAGATCCTGTTGATCCATTTAAACAATCAAACGTCATCTATAGCATTCCCTGTAATGACTGTGAAAATGCATACATTGGAATGACAACCAATCAACTGAAAACCAGACTCAGTGGTCATCGATCCAACATTAATCAATTTTTAAAATTAACTGAAAATCCACCACCACACGCAGATGTAGAAATATCAAGGCTAAAAGAAAAAACAGCACTCATTCATCACACCATCAATGAAGGACACAATTTTGCATTGGAGAAAACAAAGATTATAGATCGATCATTGCGATCTACAGCTTTACCTCTGTTGGAAATGTGTCATATTTCCAATACTACCAAAACAGTTAATCATCGCACCGATGTACAAGGCCTCAACACCACTTACGCTGGTATTCTACATTCTATCAAATCCATCAAATACGATAAGAAATGAAAACTCTCCGATAAACACCAATACTACCGTACTCTACACAGCACTTTGCTGAGCTTTTTCAACGACAACGTTACCTAATAACGTTGATAAGCTCATTGTTTTTGATCACCATGATGAAAGCTTCAGAATAGTCGTTAAACTAAGTAGTTGTGACACTGTACGTGATTTATGCAAGCAAAATATTTGTTATGCAGTCAATAGTAAGAATTGTTTTTAAATAACTTTTGATTCAGTTTTTAAGTAAATGACCATTTTCTCGTAGTATTTTAAAGCATGTTCTAAAATTGACCAGACAACGTAGCGTCAGACATCGACAAATTTTGACTATAAACGATAGACTTTAGTAAGTTTTTACATTGTATTATTTGTTCAACGCTCTATGTTTTTGTCAATGTAACACAATAAATTTTCCAGTTTTCCTTGAAAAAGGCCTACATCAAAGGCCGAAACGTCGGACAGTAAACAACATTCGTTTGTATTATAAGACTGAGACAGCCGTTTCACACTATATATATATATATATATATATATATATATATATATATATATATATATATATATATATATATATATATATATATATATATATATATATATATATATAGGGTGATTTTTTAAGAGCTTGAGAACTTTTTTAAACAATAAAACGCATAAAATTTGCAAAATCTCATCGGTTCTTTATTTTAAACGTTAGATTGGTACATGACATTTACTTTTTGAAGATAATTTCATTTAAATGTTGACCGCGGCTGCGTCTTAGGTGGTCCATTCGGAAAGTCCAATTTTGGGCAACTTTTTCGAGCATTTCGGCCGGAATAGCCCGAATTTCTTCGGAAATGTTGTCTTCCAAAGCTGGAATAGTTACTGGCTTATTTCTGTAGACTTTAGACTTGACGTAGCCCACAAAAAATAGTCTAAAGGCGTCAAATCGCATGATCTTGGTGGCCAACTTACCGGTCCATTTCTTGAGATGAATTGTTCTCCGAAGTTTTCCCTCAAAATGGCCATAGAATCGCGAGCTGTGTGGCATGTAGCGCCATCTTGTTGAAACCACATGTCAACCAAGTTCAGTTCTTCCATTTTTGGCAACAAAAAGTTTGTTAGCATCGAACGATAGCGATCGCCATTCACTGTAACGTTGCGTCCAACAGCATCTTTGAAAAAATACGGTCCAATGATTCCACCAGCGTACAAACCACACCAAACAGTGCATTTTTCGGGATGCATGGGCAGTTCTTGAACGGCTTCTGGTTGCTCTTCACTCCAAATGCGGCAATTTTGCTTATTTACGTAGCCATTCAACCAGAAATGAGCTTCATCGCTGAACAAAATTTGTCGATAAAAAAGCGGACTTTCCGAATGGACCACCTAAGACGCAGCCGCGGTAAACATTTAAATGAAATTATCTTCAAAAAGTAAATGTCATGTACCAATCTAACGTTTAAAATAAAGAACCGATGAGATTTTGCAAATTTTATGCGTTTTATTGTTTAAAAAAGTTCTCAAGCTCTTAAAAAATCACCCTGTATATATATATATATATATATATATATATATATATATATATATATATATATATATATATATATATATATATATATATATATATATATAAGGGTGCCAAATTTTGGGATTACTTCTATTTTCGTTAAGCTCTAGTGCTCAAAAGTTAAAGCACCTCGAAAAAAGCCTTCATGCAAAATTTGAGCTAAATCGGATATGCGTAACGGGTGCTGCCCGGTGGTAAAGGTTTGACAATTTACGATCTTTAAAAAGCACCATAGAATTTTTTTTTTATGCCGAAACTCTTAAAACTGCATGAAACATCGAAATTTAGTGTCACCTCAAAGAAAAATTTGTGAACTACTCGAATCAATCTGAATCAATTATTGTCAAAATTAGTATACGAAATTATTTAATGAAAGTATGAAATATATTTTCATGAGACTGTTATGAAAGAAGAGAAAGGCATTTTCACACCACTAGGTGGATTAAGGAGGGTTTTGCCTTTCTCTATAGAAAGGTATTAGAATTGCTGGAAAAACCGACTTTCGAACGGAGCCTCGGAGACCCATAGTGTTATATACCATTCGACTCAGTTCGTCGAGATCGGAAAATGTCTGTGTGTGTGTGTGTGTGTATGTGTGTGTGTGTGTGTGTGTATGTGTGTGCACTTTTCGAAGATATTTGAACGCGCTCAATTTTCTCAGAGATGGCTGAACCGATTTGAACAAACTTGGGCTCGTTTGAAAGCTACTATCGAATCATTGATCAAGTTCGAAGGTCAAATGGCTGTGAGTTTTGGTTCCGGAGATATGATTGTATAAGTGACGTAACCGACAAAAAGCGTTGTATTTGAACGCGCTCAATTTTCTCAGAGATGGCTGATCCGATTTTAACAAACTTGGGCTCGTTTGAAAGCTACTGTCGGGCCATTGATCAAGTTCGAAGATCAAATGGTTGTGACTCTTGGTTCCAGATATATGATTGTATAAGTGACGTAACCGACAAAACACGTTGATTTTTACCGCTCTTATATATATAAGGGTGCCAAAATTTTGGGATCACCTCTATTTTCGTTAAGTTCTAGTTCTCAAAAGTTTAAGCACCTCGAAGAAAGCCTTCATGCAAAATTTGACCTAAATCGGACATGCTTAAGGGGTGGTGCCCGGTGGTAAAGGTTTGACAATTTTCGATCTTGAAAAAGCACCATAGGGGGGAGTACATGAAATTTCCAAAATCGAAAATTTTTTTTGATGCCAAAACTCTTAAAACTGCATAAAACATCGAAATTTAGTGTCATCTCAAAAAAAATTTTTTTTTTGGAAAAATCAACTTTCTGGGACTTAGAAATATTTTCATATTTTTTCTAAGTCCCAAAAAGTCGATCTTTAAAAAAATTTTTTTTTTCGAGATGACTAAATATCGACGTTTTATGCAATTCTAAGCCTTTTGACATAAAAAATATTTTTTCGATTTCGAAAATTTCATGTAGTCCCCCCTATGGTGATTTTTCAAGATATATGAAAATTCCACTAAGTGAACTAAGAAGGCTTTTTGCCTTTCTCTATAGAAAGGTATTAGAATTGCTGGAAAAACTGACTTTCGAACGGAGCCTCGGAGACCCATAGTGTTATATACCATTCGACTCAGTTCGACGAGATCGGAAAATGTCTGTGTGTGTGTGTGTGTGTATGTGTGTGTGTGTGTGTATGTGTGTGTGTGTATGTGTGTGCACTTTTCGAAAATATTTGAACGCGCTCAATTTTCTCAGAGATGGCTGAACCGATTCGAACAAAATTGGGCTCGTTTGAAAGCTACTGTCGGGCCATTGATCAAGTTCGAAGATCAAATGGCTGTGATTTTTGGTTCCGGAGATATGATTCTATAAGTGACGTAACCGACAAAAAGTGTTGTATTTGAACGCGCTTAATTTTCTCAGAGATGGCTGAACCGATTTGAACAAACTTGGGCTCGTTTGAAGGCTACTATCGGATCATTGATCAAGTTCGAAGATCAAATGGCTGTGACTTTTGGTTCCGGAGATATGATTGTATAAGTGACGTAACCGACAAAAAGATTTGTATTTGAACGCGCTCAATTTTTTCAGAGATGGCTGAACCGATTTTAACAAACTTGGGCTCGTTTGAAAGCTACTGTCGGGCTATTGATAAAGTTCGAAGATCAAATGGTTGTGAGTTTTGGTTCCGGAGATATGATCGTATAAGTGACGTAACCGACAAAAAGCGTTGTATTTGAACGCGCTCAATTTTCTCAGAGATGGCTGATCCGACTTTAACAAACTTGGGCTCGTTTGAAAGCTACTGTCGGGCCATTGATCAAGTTCGAAGATCAAATGGCTGTGACTTTTGGTTCCGGAGATATGATTGTATAAGTGACGTAACCGACAAAACACGTTGATTTTTACCGCTCTTATATATATAAGGGTGCCAAAATTTTGGGATCAACTCTATTTTCGTAAAGTTCTAGTGCTCAAAAGTTTAAGCACCTCGAAAAAAGTCTTCATGCAAAATTTGACCTAAATCGGACATGCTTAAGGGGTGCTGCCCGGTGGTAAAGGTTTGGCAATTTTCGATCTTGAAAAAGCACCATAGGGGGGAGTACATGAAATTTCCAAAATCGAAAATTTTTTTTGATGCCAAAACTCTTAAAACTGCATAAAACATCGAATATTAGTGTCATCTCGAAAAAAATTTTTTTTGAAAAAATCAACTTTCTGGGACTTTTGAGATGACACAATATCTCGACGTTTCATGCAATTCTAAGCCTTTTGGCATCAAAAATTTTTTTTCGATTTCGAAAATTTCATGTACTCCCCCCTATGGTGATTTTTCAAGATATATGAAAATTTCACTAAGTGGACTAAGAAAGCTTTTTGCCTTTCTCTATAGAAAGGTATTAGAATTGTTGGAAAAACCGACTTTCGAACGGAGCCTCGGAGACCCATAGTGTTATATACCATTCGACTCAGTTCGTCGAGATCGGAAAATGTCTGTGTGTGTGTGTGTATGTGTGTGTGTATGTGTGTGCACTTTTCGAAGATATTTGAACGCGCTCAATTTTCTCAGAGATGGCTGAACCGATTTGAACAAACTTGGGCTCGTTTGAAAGCTACTGTCGGGCCCATGATCAAGTTCGAAGATCAAATGGCTGTGATTTTTGGTTCCGGAGATATGATTCTATAAGTGACGTAACCGACAAAAAGTGTTGTATTTGAACGCGCTCAATTTTCTCAGAGATGGCTGAACCGATTTGAACAAACTTGGGCTCGTTTGAAGGCTACTGTCGGGCCATTGATGACTTTTGGTTCCGGAGATAGGATTGTATAAGTGACGTAACCGACAAAAAGCGTTGTATTTGAACGCGCTCGATTTTCTCAGAGATGGCTGATCCGATTTCAACAAACTTGGGCTCGTTTGAAAGCTACTATCGGATCATTGATCAAGTTCGAAGATCGAATGGTTGAGACTTTTGGTTCCAGATATATGATGGTATAGGTGACATAACTGACAAAACACGTTGATTTTTACCGCTCTTATATATATATATATATATATATATATATATATATATATATATATATATATATATATATATATATATATATATATATATATATATATATATATATATATATATATATATATATATATATATATATATATATATATATATATATATAAGGGTGCCAAAATTTTGGGATTACTTCTATTTTCGTTAAGCTCTAGTGCTCAAAAGTTTAAGCACCTCGAAAAAAGCCTTCATGCAAAATTTGACCTAAATCGGACATGCTTAAGGGGTGCTGCCCGGTGGTAAAGGTTTGGCAATTTTCGATCTTGAAAAAGCACCATAGGGGGGAGTACATGAAATTTCCAAAATCGAAAAATTTTTTTGATGCCAAAACTCTTAAAACTGCATAAAACATCGAAATTTAGTGTCATCTCGAAAAAAAATTTTTTTTTTGGAAAAATCAACTTTCTGGGACTTAGAAATATTTTCATATTTTTTCTAAGTCCCAAAAAGTCGATCTTTAAAAAAAATTTTTTTTTCGAGATGACTAAATATCGACGTTTTATGCAATTCTAAGCCTTTTGACATAAAAAATATTTTTTCGATTTCGAAAATTTCATGTAGTCCCCCCTATGGTGATTTTTCAAGATATATGAAAATTCCACTAAGTGGACTAAGATGGCTTTTTGCCTTTCTCTATAGAAAGGTATTAGAATTGCTGGAAAAACTGACTTTCGAACGGAGCCTCGGAGACCCATAGTGTTATATACCATTCGACTCAGTTCGACGAGATCGGAAAATGTCTGTGTGTGTGTGTGTATGTGTGTGTGTGTGTGTATGTGTGTGTGTGTATGTGTGTGCACTTTTCGAAAATATTTGAACGCGCTCAATTTTCTCAGAGATGGCTGAACCGATTCGAACAAAATTGGGCTCGTTTGAAAGCTACTGTCGGGCCATTGATCAAGTTCGAAGATCAAATGGCTGTGATTTTTGGTTCCGGAGATATGATTCTATAAGTGACGTAACCGACAAAAAGTGTTGTATTTGAACGCGCTTAATTTTCTCAGAGATGGCTGAACCGATTTGAACAAACTTGGGCTCGTTTGAAGGCTACTATCGGATCATTGATCAAGTTCGAAGATCAAATGGCTGTGACTTTTGGTTCCGGAGATATGATTGTATAAGTGACGTAACCGACAAAAAGATTTGTATTTGAACGCGCTCAATTTTTTCAGAGATGGCTGAACCGATTTTAACAAACTTGGGCTCGTTTGAAAGCTACTGTCGGGCTATTGATAAAGTTCGAAGATCAAATGGTTGTGAGTTTTGGTTCCGGAGATATGATCGTATAAGTGACGTAACCGACAAAAAGCGTTGTATTTGAACGCGCTCAATTTTCTCAGAGATGGCTGATCCGATTTTAACAAACTTGGGCTCGTTTGAAAGCTACTGTCGGGCCATTGATCAAGTTCGAAGATCAAATGGCTGTGACTTTTGGTTCCGGAGATATGATTGTATAAGTGACGTAACCGACAAAACACGTTGATTTTTACCGCTCTTATATATATAAGGGTGCCAAAATTTTGGGATCAACTCTATTTTCGTAAAGTTCTAGTGCTCAAAAGTTTAAGCACCTCGAAAAAAGTCTTCATGCAAAATTTGACCTAAATCGGACATGCTTAAGGGGTGCTGCCCGGTGGTAAAGGTTTGGCAATTTTCGATCTTGAAAAAGCACCATAGGGGGGAGTACATGAAATTTCCAAAATCGAAAATTTTTTTTGATGCCAAAACTCTTAAAACTGCATAAAACATCGAATATTAGTGTCATCTCGAAAAAAATTTTTTTTGAAAAAATCAACTTTCTGGGACTTTTGAGATGACACAATATCTCGACGTTTCATGCAATTCTAAGCCTTTTGGCATCAAAAATTTTTTTTCGATTTCGAAAATTTCATGTACTCCCCCCTATGGTGATTTTTCAAGATCGAAAATTGCCAAACCTTTACCACCGGGCAGCACCCCTTAAGCATGTCCGATTTAGGTCAAATTTTGCATGAAGGCTTTTTTCGAGGTGCCTAAACTTTTGAGCACTAGAGCTTAACGAAAATAGAAGTAATCCCAAAATTTTGGCACCCTTATATATATATATATATATATATATATATATATATATATATATATATATATATATATATATATATATATATATATATATATATATATATATATATATATATATATATATATATATATATATATATATATATATATATATATATATATATATATATATATATATATATATATATATATATATATATATATATATATATATATATACATATATAAGAGCGGTAAAAATCAACGTGTTTTGTCAGTTATGTCACCTATACCATCATATATCTGGAACCAAAAGTCTCAACCATTCGATCTTCGAACTTGATCAATGATCCGATAGTAGCTTTCAAACGAGCCCAAGTTTGTTGAAATCGGATCAGCCATCTCTGAGAAAATCGAGCGCTTTCAAATACAACGCTTTTTGTCGGTCGGTCGGTTTGATGCCAAAACTCTTAAAACTGCATAAAACATCGAAATTTAGTGTCATCTCAAAAAAAATTTTTGTTTTTGGAAAAATCAACTTTCTGGGACTTAGAAATATTTTCATATTTTTTCTAAGTCCCAAAAAGTCGATCTTTAAAAAAAATTTTTTTTTCGAGATGACTAAATATCGACGTTTTATGCAATTCTAAGCCTTTTGACATAAAAAATATTTTTTCGATTTCGAAAATTTCATGTAGTCCCCCCTATGGTGATTTTTCAAGATATATGAAAATTCCACTAAGTGGACTAAGAAGGCTTTTTGCCTTTCTCTATAGAAAGGTATTAGAATTGCTGGAAAAACTGACTTTCGAACGGAGCCTCGGAGACCCATAGTGTTATATACCATTCGACTCAGTTCGACGAGATCGGAAAATGTCTGTGTGTGTGTGTGTGTGTGTATGTGTGTGTGTGTGTATGTGTGTGTGTGTATGTGTGTGCACTTTTCGAAAATATTTGAACGCGCTAAATTTTCTCAGAGATGGCTGAACCGATTCGAACAAAATTGGGCTCGTTTGAAAGCTACTGTCGGGCCATTGATCAAGTTCGAAGATCAAATGGCTGTGATTTTTGGTTCCGGAGATATGATTCTATAAGTGACGTAACCGACAAAAAGTGTTGTATTTGAACGCGCTTAATTTTCTCAGAGATGGCTGAACCGATTTGAACAAACTTGGGCTCGTTTGAAGGCTACTATCGGATCATTGATCAAGTTCGAAGATCAAATGGCTGTGACTTTTGGTTCCGGAGATATGATTGTATAAGTGACGTAACCGACAAAAAGTGTTGTATTTGAACGCGCTCAATTTTTTCAGAGATGGCTGAACCGATTTTAACAAACTTGGGCTCGTTTGAAAGCTACTGTCGGGCTATTGATAAAGTTCGAAGATCAAATGGTTGTGAGTTTTGGTTCCGGAGATATGATCGTATAAGTGACGTAACCGACAAAAAGCGTTGTATTTGAACGCGCTCAATTTTCTCAGAGATGGCTGATCCGATTTTAACAAACTTGGGCTCATTTGAAAGCTACTGTCGGGCCATTGATGAAGATCGAAGATCAAATGGCTGTGACTTTTGGTTCCGGAGATATGATTGTATAAGTGACGTAACCGACAAAACACGTTGATTTTTACCGCT